>NC_043003.1:60473572-60476072 GCF_006345805.1 Octopus sinensis | reverse complement strand
AGACAAAGATGCTTGTTTTGCTGGTCAAAATATAGTAAACCACTGGGAGTGATGGACCACTAATCATATGGAAGTCTGTTTAGAGGATTTAAAACTTTAAATTCAAGTTCTTTCGTTACATGCGAAGCGCACTCAGTAGCCATTGAGAAAGAAATGATGAGAAAGCTAAGGGGAATATCAATGAAAAAAAAATGGCAGAGTGTAATCCCAGAAACAGTTCCTAGCAAACTCCAGTCAATCCATGACAATTCCAATATCCTATCTCTTCATTAACCATTCTGACCTTGTTCTGCTCTTGGATACACCTGATTTAGGATGAAAAAGCATAGGCGTATGTATGTATGTATGTATGTATGTATGTATGTATGTATGTATGTATGTATGTATATATGTATGTATGTATGTATGTGTATTTATGCATGTATGCATGTATGTATATATGTATGTATGCATGTATGTATATATGTATGTATGCATGTATGTATGTATGTATGTATGTATGTATGTATGTATGTATGTATGTATGTGTGTGTATGTATGCATGTATGTATATATGTATATATGTATGTCTGTGTATGTATTTCATGTATTTATATATGTATGCATGTATGTATGTACGTGTATGTACGTGTATGTATGTATGTATGTATGTATGTATGTATGTATGTATGTATGTGGGGAATTAAACTGCATCCGATGGGGCGGCTCCAGCTCAGAAGTTCGGCAAAGGTGGGAGCTAAATCCTCAAGAATCTTCCAAATTTATATCACTGCACATTTCTCTCGTTTTCTCTCCAGGCAATAGAGACTCAGCTCCTTTAGCCTCTCCCAGTAGCCCATTTTTTTTGCATCGATTCAATCTTCTTTGTGTATTGGCACTGGATTACTTCGAGTTCCACCGCTTGTTTCACACTTTGGAGACCATAGATGGGAGCATTAGTCCAAGCGCCTGAGAACGAAAGTCATCCATAGGAGTACCATGGTTCCTTTCCTGGTTCTGAATGTCCTCAGAATCCAGCTAGCCGCTCGCTTGCACAGTGTTGCCATCTTGGTAATATGCGCAGGGAATGTTGCATCATGCTCATGTGAACTCCAAGGTCACGCAACACCTCTGACTCTGAGTTCGTATTACCTCCTGGTCTAGTGTATTCCGATTTTAGCTAGGTGTTGAGCCGATAGTGGAGTGCCTTAAATTTTCTAGCGTTGAACCCTCCTCACCAAGCGAGCTTGCTGGGGTTGCCGGTTTAGTCGCCGACGCCCAGACCATGCAACAGGTTGTACTGGGTTACATGTTACCAGTAGCACTCGAAAGTGACCTGACACTAACATACATACATACATACATAGCCAATTTGTATATTTCATTCAGGTCTTTTTGCAGTTATCTGGGTTCCTAACTGCATTGGATACATACTTTTGTGTCATCAGCATAACTGGTCAGATTGGCTGACTGTACCGCAGAGGGCATGTCTGAAAGGGCCACCACAAATAGTAGTGGCCTCTGTACATTTCCCTGTGGAACTCTGCTGAGAATTTGTGTCTCTTCAGAGTGAGCACCATTGGCTACAGCTGACTCCTGCCCTTCAGAAAATCACGCACCCACTCTCCCAGTTTTCTAGTAATACCAAGGTTTCACGGCTTGTGACATATCATGCCATGATCAATCTTATCGAAGGCCTTGGCAAAGTCAAGGTATATCGCGTTTACAACTGACTGGTTTAGCTGTTGCTTCAGTTCTCAGTGAATGTGCTGCAGTATCTGTATGAGGCAGCTCTTCCCTGGACGGAAGCCCTGTTGCACATTTGTGAGAAGGTTGCTTTCTTCTGGGAACGTGATCAGCCTTTTTCTGACAATGAGTTCCATTGCCTTGTTAACATGTGAGGTCAGAGAGATGGGTCTGTAGTTTTTAGCATCTGCTCTGCTCCCTCATTATACACTCTTTAAGCATGTTGGGAAGTTTACCACATGCATGTATGTATGTATATGTATGTATGTATGTATGTATGTATGTATGTATGTATGTATGTATGTATGTATGTATCTATCTATCTATCTATCTATCTATCTATCTATCTATCTATCTATCTATATATCCATATCCTTTCTTCTTTCCTGTGTCATTTATAGACACGTTGGCTATGTTGAGGCAGTTTGAATAATTTAATCATGTAAAACATCACCTGTAACTGTTATAAGCTTGGTACTTCTACGGAATCCTTTTTTGCTGAATCGTTTGATGGCAGTACACAAATAGACCAACACCAGTCGCTAAGAATTGGATAATAATGAAAAAAAAAATAACGTAAGCATGCAGACATACACAGACACTTACATACACAAACACTCACAAACACAAACACTCACATACCCAAACGTTCACATACACAAAAGGCTTTGCGAAAAGCCTGGTTGGAGATCCTACATTCTGAGTTCTTCTACTGGGCTTAGAAAACCTGAAGGACCGTTGGGATAAAGCGTGTGAATCTAAAACGAGAATATGT
>NC_043003.1:60456072-60468572 GCF_006345805.1 Octopus sinensis | reverse complement strand
CACCTCGAGTGAATGTCAACCCATGTACAACAGAATTACAGTAATGCTTATCAATTGCACCGGCTACAGAAGCTAGTTTTCTGCCTAATCAAAACAATTAAGTATCTTTATATGAAGATCTAAAGGACAACCGCTACATCAGCGTGCTAAACAAACGACTTCACACACTTTTAGTTTCGGATTTGAATTCTGTTATTGCCGTGCATTGTCATCGTGATCGTACAAATCCATGTTTTAAGACGACCAACTCACTGTCTATAGCTCCAAGTGGGCTCTGGTGCGACTACATCTCGGATGAAATTGTCCTGTATATGTCTGTGTGCATGGCCAAAGAAAGAGAAGTGCTGTGGAAGGAAATGAACACAACTAGTTTACAGAGAACGATTCAGTCGACCATACACATTCCAATGAGAAAAATGTCCTTGCATGACAAGGAAAACATTTTATATTTCACTTACATCGCCATTGTTTTGGGAAAAAGCATGAATTTCATATGCTTAGAAGCAAAGTTCTCTTTACTTATAAAATTCTGCTATTATTTCAAGTCTCATTTAAGCACAAAGCTTTTTTCCCCAAAAAGCTTTGGCGATATAAGTAAAATATGAAATGCTCTCCTAGATTCCGCGTTTCAACAAAATGCTTAATTACATGACAATAGTAGAAGAAACATTACACAATTATGCATGATGAGGTGAGTTGCCAGATGCATGTTTCTCCGACTGTTATGTAATTATTTCGGAATTCTGCCAAAACATTTTACTATTACTTCGCTGCGAATTCGCCGTCGTAATACATTCTGTTTTAGTATGTTGGATATGCTTGAATCATCCCTCAATTACTGACAGAGCCCAATTAATGCTGACGTAAAATGCTGTACACCACTTTTCAGCATGTATCTCGAGTGCGCGCCAGAACTCGACGCTCTGTTAAAAATTTGGAGCTCTGACTGGCAAGAAATTGTAACCATATCTCCTTCTTATCTTATCTTGTCGTCCTAGAAAACAAATGGACGTATCAAATTATGTACTACTACATATGAGGCGTTTAGTAACAGACTGTCGTAAGCGTCTGCCAGGCCACTTTTTAGGTTAGTATATCATTTTCTTTGTCTCGACGTCTAGAATCCGAAAAAGTTGGCAGGAAGTAACGTGGAAGCTTGCAATAAGGTCGAAAATCCGGCTGAAAAAATTGTACCTCGACGCTATTGTAACGACGCTCGCTCACCCAAACTCGGACCAGAGAGTTTAGTAACACACCATCGTAAGCACACACGCTCAAACAATAATATTGGTATGGTCCCTGTATCGTTTTTCGAGATGTTTTGGCTCATTTTCTAATATTCCAGGTTACCATCGTAACGATAATGGACTATTATCTTATTATCTTGTCTTGCTTACCTCTTAAAGATACTTATCTTGGGATATTAAAACATAAATAATACCTTTAGGGCACTGTGTGTTTTTTTCTAGCTATTGTGGCTAAAATATGCAATACAATACATCGTTTCATAGTACTGGTATATTCTACAAAATGAGAAAGATGCTTACATGAATGAATAATTTTACATAGGTGGACTGATTAGAAGAGATCTTCACGGCCATTTTAAGACCAAACCTAGCTTCCTAACTTCATTCCTTACCGAAGTATCGCATTCTGAAAGTCGCGGAACTTTGTGGACCTTACGGCGGTCTGTTACTAAACGCCTCATATATTATGCTCTGTGGATGTTGATGATGATGATGAGGATGATGATGGTGATGATAGTGATGATGATAGTGATGATGATGGTGATGATGTGGATATTCTGACGATGGTAATAATGAAAATGATAAGGATGTTTATAACGGTGTTAGCGATAAGGATGACGACGATGATGATAGCGACGTCGACGAGGACGAACGATGATGATGGTGATGGAGGTGGTGGCGATGGAAGTGATGTGATAGAGGTGGAGGTGACGGTGGTGGTGGTAGGAGTAGTGGTGGTGGTATGATGTTGATGTTGTGATGCTTCTGCTGACGATGATGACTATGATGATGATCACGCTGATGATGAGGGGGATCAAGATGAGGGTGATAATAATGGAGGATATGTTAACGTTGATATTGATGAAGGTAAGAAAGTTTTTAATAGCGCTAATGATAAAGTTCACGATGATGGTGATGCTAATGATGACGGTGATGCTAATGATTACGATGATGGTAATGATGATGAAGATAATGATCATGATGACGATGACGATGAAGATGATAATGGTGATGGTGTCGATGATGATGGAAATGGTAAGGTGATGGCGACGTTGATATTGTTTAAACCAGTAAGGAATATTAAAGATTCATCCAAATTGAAAAGCAAGGGTGGGTAGGGAGTAAAATGACTAAGAAATAACGATAATAGGAGCTGGCATTTTTAAAACTTTCATTTAGCTCTAGAAACAGCGATATCTGGGCAGACATGGATTTCTGGTAGGAGTCTATTGTTCTCTGTCCTGCTTCAGTGGAAAATCTTTCTACCACACACTTTGTGGTTGTCCTTCTTCATTCGTCGTCAACTCAAGCCCTGAGAAACCACGTTTCCCTAATTAATTCTCATGTCTTTGTCTTCTTCAATAGCCGACACTTCAAATCTTTAAAAAAAAAAAAATCCCAGCTTAAACACTAAAGATAGCCGTAAGGCCTATGTGACAGCTCGCGACAATTATAAGAATGTCATCTCTGAGCCAAATTTCTCCTTTATCAAGCAAACCTCATCATTATCTTTTAGTAGCAACTCTTTCTTATCCTAAAACAATCGTATCAGTATATTACACACACTCTCACGCCAACACACACACACTGACACACAGATATAAAACACACCCACACAGATCTAAACACAAGTGTGTGTGTGTAGTGAATCTTTTCTTTATTCAACTCCAATCTTTATCGCTTTTTCTCCTTCACTTTCAGTAAATCCTCTCTCAAGGATATTTATTATTCGAGGTTTAATATCTAAACAGAGTATTGAATGAAGAATAATCCACTGTACTATTTAGAGGATACTACTATCATTTACAGTATAACAATTATTTTTTTCAATTATTAGGTATCCACAGCTCTCTCAGTGGGTAGTCCTATATTTTCTGTTTAATTACTACTCTTGTTTCTCTCATTACCTCTCATTATCCCGGAAGAAACACTTGTCTTTTTCCTATTGCTAATATTTTGTAATATTTAGCGACATTAAGGCGGTGAGCTGGCAGAATCGTTAGCACGCCGGGCGAAATGCTTAGCAGTATTTCGTCTGCCGCTACGTTCTGAGTTCAAATTCCGCCGAGGTCGACTTTGCCATTCATTCTTTCGGGGTCGATTAAATAAGTACCAGTTACGCACCGGGGTCGATTACATCGACTTAATCCGTTTGTCTGTCCTTGTTTGTCCCCTCTGTGTTTAGCCCCTTGTGGGTAGTAAAGAAATAGGTATTTCGCCCGTCGCTACGTTCTGAGTTCAAACTCCGCCGAGGTCGACTTTGCCTTTCATCCTTTCAAGGTCGATTAATTAAGTACCAGTGATATACGGGGGTCGATATAATCGACTCATTCCTCCCTCAAAATGGCTGCCCTTGCGGCAAAATTTGAAGCCAATATTTAGCGACATTATAAAGGCGATGAGTTGGCGGAATCGTTAGCACTCGGGGTAAAATGCTTAGCGGCATTTCGTAACGCTTTACTCTCAGTTTTATTCTGCCTTTCATCCTTTCGAGGACGATAAAATAAGTACCAAATAAAAAATGGGATTGATGTAATCGATTTAAACCCTCCACCAAATTTGCTGACTTTGTGCCAAAATTTAAAACTAATACTTTGTAATATTTAGCGAGATTATGAGGCACCGAGCTGGCAGAAACGATAGCACGCCGGACGAAATTTAGTGGTATTTCATCTGCCGTTACGTTCTGAGTTCAAATTCCGCCGAGGTCGACTTTGCTTTTCATTCTTTCGGGGTCGATAAATTAAGTACCAGTTACGCGCTGGGTCGATATAATCGACTTAATCCGTTCGTCTGTCCTTGTTTGTCCTCTCTGTGTTTAGCCCCTTGTGGGTAGTAAAGAAATAGATATTTCATCTGTCTTTATGTTCTGAGTTCAAAATCCGCTGAGGTTGATTTTGCCTTCCATCCTTTCGGGGTCGATAAATTAAGTACCAGTTGCGTACTGGAGTCGATCTAATCGACTGGACTCCTCCCCGCAAAATTTCGGGCCTTGTGCCTAGAGTAGAAAAGAATATTTAGCGACATGATAAGGCAGCAAGCTGGCGGAATTGTTAGCACGCCGGGCAAAGTGCTTAGCAATATTTCGTCCGTCTTTACGGTCGCAGTTCAAATCCTGCCGAGGTCGACTTTGCTATTCATACTTTCGGAAACGATAAAATAATTACCAGTTAAGTCCTGGGATTGATGTAATTGCTGGTTTTTGCCAAAATTTGAAAACAATAATTAGCGATATCATTTGAGATAGTTCTCATTATTTGATAGCACTTATTTTATAAATCTTTCAAACTGTAAAATATATCATTTTTTAAAGAAAACCATAATAAATTTTTCGAAATGTTATTTCTGTAAGTCATAATTAAAAGAAATTCTTTTAGTTATCTTAAAAATATAGTTTTGTGAATCGTGTAATATTTTAAATATTACGAACTCAGCGTAGTTTATGTTCTCTGATTTATTATATACATCAATGTACACAAAACAAATTTATAGCCATTTCCCTACTTTATTGATAGTTCCCAAGGTGAAATTTAAGTTTAAATATTGTTAAAGTTTAAATATAAGGCCAGAATGCCTCTCGTTAAAGTCGGCAATTTACAAAATTTAAACATTTGAAATGCCTTACATTACTTCTTTCATGTCAAATAAGATTAATCTGAGAAAAGATCTGAAATAAAAATAAAAAGAATTCTCTATTGAAAATGGTTATTCATTAAATAATCAATCAGCCAAGTTGATATGGAGTATTTCAAAAGTAGCTGCTGAGCTACACACACCCACTGGAAATCTGAAAACCCTCCCTTTTCAGCGTTTAACAATGGGGGTTTTGTTTGCTACAGATCTACCTGCGGCGTTATTAAATGTTGCCAGCAAGTCACTGGATGTCTCTAGTGCACTGTTAAAACTAAAGCTTTTCTATGCCATGAAAGACATTTTTTTTTTCCTTCCGAAACAAATCACAGTATCGGTCGCTCTCCACTGAAATACGAATGACGTCAGAAACAAGTAAATTGAGTCAGGTTGTAGGAGATACTATAACAATATTATTATTGAATTTGCCATATTACAGAAAAAAAAGGAGACCCTTCAAAAGGTTAAAAATACACATATACATATATTTGTGTGCATGTGTGTTTGTATGTGATGTGTGTGTATGCGTATCTGGATCTCCGTCGTGCAAAGTGAGGATTCATTGGTTCGTTTATCTGAGTTGCATGCACCTCAGATAAGTGTAAGGGATAAGCATTCCACAGTGAACCCCCGACGAAATTCTCGAGCAGAATCTGCATGGCACAGTATACGATGTGACTTCACCATTTAAATTACAAACACAAACGACCCGATGGGTTTCGGAACATGTCTCTGGCAATCCAATTTCATTTAATTAATATGATGTGTTCCAAGCCAAGCGAAAACAATATTTGCCCAAACTGTCAGGCTGCAAGATCGAATCCATGACTCCATAGATGCGAGTCGAAGTTCCTAACTATTTGAACATACTGCCCCTACACACACACACACACACACACACACACACATATACACACGCGCGCTCGCACGTATTTATAAACTTTTACAGAGAAAATGTTATCTGTAACTTTGTATTTTCGGTTTGCTCGCCTTCTTCGAACAGTCAGAGGAAGAAGAGCAAGCGGAAACTTCGATACTACTGTCGATCTTATATTTGCAAAAGGCAATAATCATGTTCTTCTCTACTACCAAAAAAAAAAAAAAAAACGGTGAGTAATCTTTCAGTTTAATGTTTAACAAAGCATTAAAAAATTTTCATATATCTCTATATAATAATTTAATATGAACAATTGCAAATGAGCTACTCATACAGGGATGGCCATAAGTCGCTTTACCCATTTCTTAATTATTATTAGAAATGAGTGAAGCGACTTATGGCCATCCCTGTATATTCATACATTAAATTGGCCGATTCATATTGCATTCCATGAATGGAAGCAATCTTTCACGCTCAGTTCATAACTTTAGATGTATTTAAAAAAAACAAGAACAATTACATTCAAAACTCTGATATCCTCGACAACGAACTATTTGATACTTGCAAGAATGTTTAATAGTCGAGAAAGCATTCGCGGTGTAAACCGAAATGCATATACTACGGTGTGCTGAAAAGTTCCTGGAGTTAAGGATGTCGCGAAAGGCCTGGTTAGAGGCCCAAACTTCCCAGTTCATTTACAGGGCTTACAAAAACTGAAGGACGGCTGCCATAAATGTGTGAATCTAAGAGCGGAATATGCTGAATAAAATCATAATTTACTGATCTTCCTGTTTTTTCTTTTACCGAAAGCCAGGAAGTTTTCAGCACCACCGCGTACATATACATTATATTGTATCTATAATGTATTAATATATTTTATATTATATGTGTGTGTCCGTGTCTGTGTGTCTCTGTGGGTGTATGTGAGTGTGTATGTGTGTGTATATATACATATACATATATTATATTATATATACTATATTATATATATATATATACATACATACATACATACATACATACATATATATATATATATATATATATATATATATATATATATATATATATATATATTTATTATATAGAAGGAGCTTCTACAGGACTAGAACTGTTTCATTCAAGAGAAATCTTCAGGAAGCTAGTTAACAAGAATTGTATTGGCATTTATACATTTAGGCAGGTTTAAAGGGGTGTTGGTGGGGGACTTTTTGGGGGTAGGCATAGCGCAAAATAACATACTTGGGGGAGTGGTCAAGGAGTCAGTGTTAAATTAGATAGAAGAATAAAAAAATAAAAAAAAAATAAAAAATAAAAAAATCTATATAGGTACACATATGTATATATATATATATATATATACATGTATGTATATGTATGTATGTGTGTGTATATGTGTGTGTATGTGTATATAGGGACTAGTGTGCTGTGTGTGCATGTGTGTGTGTGGATATGTGTGTGTATGCGTGTATGTGAGTATGTGTGGTCGTGTGTGTATATATACATGTGTGTATACGTGTATGCATGTGAGTGTGTGTATGTATACATATATGTGTATGTGTAGATATGTATATGTATGTGTAAGTGTATATATATGTATATATATGTGTGTGTATGTATGTGTGTATGTATATGTATATATGTTTGTATGTGTGTGTATGTATGTATACATGTGTGCATAGGTATAAGTGAGAATCTCCTTATTTACCTAAAACTCTATTCCCCTTTTTTTTATATATAGATTTTTTAATTTTTTAATTTTTTTTTTTTTTAATTTTTTTTTTATTTATTCTTCTATCTAATTTAACACTGACTCCTTGACCACTCCCCCAAGTATGTTATTTTGCGCTATGCCTACCCCCAAAAAGTCCCCCACCAACACCCCTTTAAACCTGCCTAAATGTATAAATGCCAATACAATTCTTGTTAACTAGCTTCCTGAAGATTTCTCTTGAATGAAACAGTTCTAGTCCTGTAGAAGCTCCTTCTATATAATAGATTAATTTTACTCTGCTATGTATTGAGTACCTTATTTACTGTGGTTAACCCCGAATCAACCCGGGACCTACATATATATATATATATATATATATATATATATATATATATATATACATATATACATATGTATATATGTATATATATATATATATATATATTAGCACCAACCACGTCTCAGCACCCACCCCACACACCATCATCCACACCCACACACAATCTTCAGTAGCGCCACCACACATATCACTATACGAGCAGCCACATACACCATCCTCTCTCTCTCACACATACACACACATACCATTCCCACACACACACGCTCATGCATCATAGTTCGTTGGGGTTACCATTATTGTCTCCCTTTCATTCAACTTCTTCTTTTCTAGTCATCCCGCCATGTTGGGCCGCTGAAATCTACACAGTTTTTCTCTCTCCATTTTCTCCTCTTAATCCTTTCTGTCGAAGAGTGTAGGCTCGAAACCTAAAAGACTTTCCCGTTTTTCTTGAGCGTTAAACTAATACACCTTCTTGATGTTCCTATACCCGTTTTCCTCTTTTGTCTTTTCATAAATTTGAACTATATATATATAGGTATCTATGTCTGCGTGTGTTTGCATTGTGTCAACGATATGTGTGTGATTTACATGTCGTATAAGTTATCAAGTACATTGATAGTCTGTATTTCGGATTGACTATTTCTGAATACACAGAATATATATTCTCAAGCAGGTTTATTTCCAAACGGAAATAAAAGATTTATGCAACAACATAAATTGGTGTAATAAGATTTTCAAGAACAAGTGATGGTTCTAGAAACCAACAATTTCTTAAATGATAAGAGAAATTTGATAATTTTTATGACAGAAGAAAGAGAAATATCAACTGAGGATTTTTCTATTTTAAGTAATAACTTTATCAAGATATCAGTTCTATACCTGCACAATTGAAATATGATGAAGTGAGAATGCTTGTTGTAAAGATTGCTAAAAGCTGATATTTTTTTCGGTGGCGTTTGTTTCTAGTCATACTTCGTTTCCATAAGTGATTTTTGTCATTCCATTGATAATAAATTACTCAAATCACTGCCCCATTTAACGCATTCTTTTACTTGCTTCAGTCACTAGACTGCGGCCATGCTGGGGCACCGGCTCGATGAATTTTCAGTCGAATGAATCGACCCCCAGTACGTATTTCTTTAAAGCTTAATGTTTGTTCAATCAGCCACTTTGTTGAATTGCTATCTTCCGGGGACGTAAGCACACCAGTAGCGGTTGTCAAACGGTGGCGGGGAACACAGACACAAACACACATACAGACACACACATACACAAATACACATACAGACATATACAGACACACACAGACACACATAAATATACGACGGGCTTCTTTCAATTCCCGTCTACCGAATCCACTCCTAAGGCTTTGGTCGGCGATTTGTGGAACTGAACCGGGAACTACGTGGTTGGGAAGCAAGTTTCTTATCCCCTGAACAGGAAGCTGGGTCCTTACCGGGTTCAAAAGCAGCAATTTTGAGATGAAGGATCAAGTCAATTGCATCAAACCCAGTACTTGACTGCTACTTTATTTTATCGCTCACAAAATAGAGGATATCAGAAGTTGACCGCAATAGGATTTGATCTTAGAACGTAAAGAGGAGGTAGAAATGCTGCTAAGCAGTTTGTTCAACGTCCCAACGAATCTTATTTCTTCATTGCCTTCAAGAGGCTAAACATAGAGGGAACAAACAAGGACAGGCAAAGGGATCAAGTCGATTACATCGACCCCAATGCGTAACTGGTACTTAACTTATCGACCCTCAAAGATTGAAAGGCAAAGTCGACTTCGGCGGAATTTGAACTCAGAACGTAACGGCAGACGAAATACCTATTTCTTTACTACCCACAAGGGGCTAAACACAGAGAGGACAAACAAGGATAGACAAACGGAATAAGTAGATTATATCGACCCCAGGGAATAACTGGTACTTAATTTATCGACCACGAAAAGATGAAAGGCAAAGTCGACCTCTGCGGAATTTGAACTCAGAACGTAACGGCAGACACAATACCGCTAAGCATTTCGCCCGGCGTGCTAACGATTCTACCAGGTCGCAGCCTTACGATTCTGCCAGGTCGCAGCCTTACGATATAAGATACAATCAATCTGATGGGCTCCCACATTGTTTCCGAATACCTAGCCTTCCTTGATGATATTAGAGCAGAAATATGCACAAAAAATTATTCCCTTTTCGCATATCCACACACTCCCGTCCTGCAAAAGTACACAGAATTATACAATCTCGAGTTAGTGATGAATATGATAAATATCTTAATTGGTAGTCAGCAACTAGACTGAGGGAATGTGTCGTAGGGAGAACGCTTTAAGGAGTATCGTCTTAATAATCCTGTCTACTATATGCACAAGGTTTGAGATTTGGAAGGAGATTAATCGATTACATCGATCCCCGTACTCAACTGGTACTTATTTTATGACCCCGAAAAGATGTAGACTTGAGCCAAACCTGTGATGAGTATTTCGAACCACATCAGCCAGGTCATGTGGAGTCTCACATCCGGAATCTCAGAATTTCTGCATATCTGGACCATGTTTGTACTCTGGAGAGGTCACTTTATTGACGTTGCGAGAAACGGCAGCACCAGCGCATGACATGTTTATTCCATCCAGTAGTGATCTGCAGCTCAAATCCTAGCGAACCAGTTGTTTGAAACACTAACGTCCTCCGACACACAAAAATCCTTCTAGTTACTTCATCAAGCAACGTTGTTAGAAACATGTCTATGCTTCTAGAAAGACTATATAATATTCAAGTGCAACCCGGTCACTATCGACCATGAATATTCAATTGTTCAAACAACTGAACCACCGGTTGAACTTCTCGCAGTCATGTGACCTATTGACATTTCTCAAGAAGAATCAATGTGACAGTGTTTGAAGTTTAGACTTTCAAATTAAAGATATAAGATACAATCAATCTGATGGGCTCCCACATTGTTTCCGATTACCTAGTTTTTACCTATATGATGAGGAGTGTCCTGAGACTTTATAAAACAAACGACTCTGGTTCTGTTTGAACTCAAACGGCAAAATGGTAGAATTACGTAGAATTTGTCTATTTGTGTGTGTGTGTTTGTCCCCCCAAACATCGCTTGACAAACGATTGTGGTGTGTTTACGTCCCCCGTAACTTAGCGGTTCGGCAAAAGAGACCCATAAACTAGTACTAGACTTACAAAGAATAAGTCCTGGGGTCGATTTTTCGACTGAAGGCGGTGCTCCAGTATGACCGCAGTCAAGTGACTGAAACAAGTAAAAGAATAAAAGAAATTTTCCTTTCTGGGTCGATAAATTAAGTACCAGTTACGCACTGGGATCGATGTAATCGACTTAATCCTTTTGACCGTCCTTGTTTGTCCCCTCTGTGTTTATACCCTTGTGGGCAATAAAGAAATAAGAATTACGTAGAATTACATGTTGTTGAACATACACATCAAATGACTGCCATTTCTGACATTCAACTGCTTTATTGTTGGATAACGAGTTGTTATTGTTATTGTGGTCGATTTTGTTGTTGTTTGGTGGAAGTCAGTCATGATCGAATAGATTTGTATTCAGAAAAAATCAATTATTGACAATCAACCCATTGTTTAGATTATGGTTTATCGATAACTACATTGACAAATATGGATTCATATGTTGCCTTCCTCATTTTAAGGATATAGGATTTAATCTGAAGTATTTTGGCTGCTATTTTTAATCTGAAAGTTCGACAATCGTTTGTACACATTCAATTTGTGCAAGTCACTTTTCACTTTGTCTCAGACACAACCTTTTATTTTTCTCATGGCACAAACACCAGATGGGATCGAGAAACTTCGAAAGAATCCTCGAACATGATAACAGAAAGTATATATGCATAGATAAACACGATGTGCCCTTCAGAAGCTCACACTTTGCAATCACAAAGTTT
Organism: Octopus sinensis; assembly: GCF_006345805.1. Classification (NCBI taxonomy): domain Eukaryota; kingdom Metazoa; phylum Mollusca; class Cephalopoda; order Octopoda; family Octopodidae; genus Octopus; species Octopus sinensis. Next base: position 60,456,830 of record NC_043003.1, on the reverse strand, counting down.
TGGGTTTAACTCCACTGCGCGGCACCTTGCATAAGTGTTTAATATTATAACCATGGGGCAAGCAATAACTAATCAGAATTTCATAGACTAAAACTGGGTGGAAGCTCGTTGTGGGTATAAATATATATATATACAAAAAAAAAGCATATGCATACATACATATGTGTATATACCTACATCTATATGTATATATACATGCATATATGGGTACAGGACACCACAAATAAACGTAGAACACAACGAGAAACGAAAACATAGAAACAAAACAAGGAAACAGACTTTTTATAACAACGAAAAAACAGAGTGCAAGACAAACAACAGAGGGAACATTCCCCTTCATCAGCTGCCCCTGTTTCGAGTCTTCATCTCCAAGTAAGTTATATATATATATATGTGTGTGTGTGTGTGTGTGTGTGTGTGTGTGTGTGTGTGTGTGTGTGTGTGTGTGTGTGTGTGTGTGTGTGCGTGTGTGTATGTGTGTATAGTGGAGGCGCGTGGCTTAGTCGTTAGGGTCTCAGCATCATGATCGTAAGATTGTGGTTTCGAACCTGGACCGGGCGACGCGTTGTGTTCTTTAGGAAAACACTTCATTTCACGTTGCTCCAGTTCACTCAGCTAGCAAAAATGAGTAACGCTGCGATGGACTGGCGTCCCATCCAGCTGGGGAGCACATACGCCATATAAAACGGGAAACCGCGCCCAAGAGCCTGGCTAGGCTTTAAAAGAGTGCATTTATTTTTATGCATACATTCATTCAT
>NC_043003.1:60436072-60451072 GCF_006345805.1 Octopus sinensis | reverse complement strand
CAGACTTCCTTTCTAAAATGACGATCTTGATTTGAGAACAAATTGACTGTGTAAAGATTTAATACTGAACGCAGAAAGGCGGCAAGCGGAGAATCGGAAAGACGCCTTGCGGAATTTGGCCCAACATAGTGCTTTCTCAGTTCAAATCTAGCCGAGACCTGTTTTACTTTTCATCCCTCCAGGCTGGATGTAATTGAGTAATTAATACACTAACAATTACTAGCCTTGTACCTAATCAAAATCATCATAACGCCGGAGAGCTGGCAGAATCGTAAGTGCGTCGTAAAAAATGGTTTGCGGTATATATTCTAGCTTTTTGCGCTCTGAATTGAAATAGCTTCGTCCGTCATTCTTCTTCATCCCACCACCCCACCCACCTAGGATTGATAAAATAAATAATACCGTGTTCGATGCTACTGGCTAGTCTACTCCACTCAAAACTACTGGCACTGTGCTTAAATAAGAAACCGTTGTTGAAAATAGAAAGAAATGAATAAAGTGAAACTATAGTGATTTACATGAGAAACTATAGTTAAACACAAGCTGAACAGCGTTATTAAGTAAATTCACCTGAATCAGTTCAAAATCCCGCAGGGCTCAACTATGCATTTTAATTCTTCGGGGTAGATAACATGGGGATCCGTCATATAATGGATTCGATTGCATCAACTCTATATCTCGTCTACACCAACATACACCAATATACAAATATAGAGAGAAAATCAATATTTGTGAGAGATAAAGGCAATGAGACAGTCGACTGAGTTTTAAGAAATATTCAGTGAGCGCCCTCTGGTGGCGGTCTCGGAAGGTATTTTACAACACAGATATTTATTGAGCTTGCGTGGTAAGGTAAATTAAATGATTGGCACTACCAACAGACATCTTTAGATTTCCTCTTCAGCAGAGAACTTAAAACCAGCAGGATGCTGATTTCTCTGGCAAAAAGGATCGCGTGCACATATCTTCGTTGTGGAAGACTCCTCGCAAAGCATGCAAACTGCATCTAACTGTAAGTTTTCTTTCACGGTAGTCACCATGAATGATCTGTTGAGGAGAAGAATTTCAAGGTTTGATCGACAATGAAGCCTTCAGTAGTTGAGCATTACTCTGTCTCTCGATCCATCCTTCTCCTCCACCCCCATTTATTTCGCAAGTGACAGGGCGGTGGTGGTGGTAAGTTAGTAGTAGTGTTGAAGCGACGACAGCATTACTGGTGGTGGCGGCGGCGGCAGCGGTGGTGATGGTGGTGGTGGTGGTGACGGCGGCGGTGGTGAAGGTGGATAGAAATTAACAGAAATTGTTGACTGCATGTGCAAGAAATTAGCCCGAAGGAAATATTCGACGTCTCATTTAAGACACTAAAACAGCGATTTCATTCGTGGATGATGTGGGAATAGATGAAATGACCTGATAATAATGAATCAGCACCGAGTAAGAAACACTAAATAGATTTAATGTACAATAACTCCATCTATGCTGTTTGGTATGAATAATAACTGACAATCATAATGGCGGCAAAGGATTTTCCCAGGAAAAAGAAAAAAAAAATCCTTACTCATCACACATGTTTTATACTATGCTTTTTCTTCAAGTATAATTTGTACAAATATACATATATACATATATATATATGTAGGCGTTTGCGTGTATGTGTCTGTGTGTTATACACACACATATACATATATATATATATATAATATATATATATATATATATATATATATATTATATATATATATATATATATATATATGTATAATATATATGCATATATATATACACATATATGCACGCACGCACACACACACACATACATAAAATGTGCATTCTATGCTTCGCTTGCGTATGAATAAGTTGTGGGTGAAACGTAACTACTTTTATAAATGCAAGTAAATTTACCTCTGCATGAATAACATTGTACTGTTGTTGTTGTTGTTGTTGCTCTACTTCTTCTTTATCTTCTTCTTCTTCTTCTTCTTCTTCTTCTTCTTCTTATTATTATTATTATTATTATTATTATTATTATTATTATTATTATTATTATTGGGTCTGAGCTTATTGCTGTTGTTATAAATCTTTTCGTGTTTGACGTCGAACTTTCGGTGTACAAGCTTGCACCTACTTAGCGCAATCTAGGATATCTGTTCCCGCAAGACGGTCAGCTGGCAGAATCGTTAGCACGTTGGAGAAAATGCTACGCAACATTTCGTTCGTCTTTACCTTTCTGAGTTCAAAGTTCAAATTTAGCCGCGGTAGACTTTACCTTTCATCCTTTCGAGGTCGATAAAATAAGTACCAGTTGAATACTGGAGTTGATGCAACTGACTTACCCCATCTCTGAAATTGCTGGCCTTGTGCCAAAATTTAAAATCATAATTATTATTATTCAGTAATAATAAATCTCTGAACGAAGTATAAACAGTAACTGCACGACAATGTGAGGTATACTTGCCATCTCAATATGGCTAACCACTAAGGGTGGGTGTTACTGTAGCTTGTAGCCCCCAGCTGGAGACGATGTTCTCCTGGGGCTACAAGCTACAGTAACACACACCCTTAGTGGTTAGCCATATTGAGATGGCAAGTATACCTCATATTATTCAGTAGTTTTTATAACGTGCTTCCACTTCACTACCGAGTGCAGCTCTGTGTTCCTTGGGTATGTGCTGTGGTTTGCTGTGATGCTCTTATGGTTACTGCATTGAAAGTGCTTTGCGTAGGATGTGTGCAGTGCCCAGTAGTGCAATTTTCTGTATGTCATATATATTTGTAAGTCCTGGTGTTTTTGTTATATATTTATCTGAATGTTTTTTTTTATCATACCTAATGCACCTACTATGGTAGGAATTGTTTCTGTTTTAGATTCTATATTTGAGTTAACTATTTCCAGGTCTTTGTATTTTGAAAGTTTCTCCATTTCTTTTAGAGAAACGTTGTCATCTGTTGGTATTGATACATCAATTAGAAAGCATTTTTTTCTTCATGATCCCTGACAACTATATCTAGCCTATTGGCCTTAATTTCTCTATCTGTGTGTATTGGCATATCCCAGAGTATGGTTGCTTTCTCGTTTTGTATGACCTTTTCTGGCGTGTGCTTATACCATCTTTTTTCTGTTGTTATTCCATAGTGTTGGCATCTAGTGTATGTAGGGATTTTTCTCTGTCTATTTCTTTTGCATTTAGTTTAGCCCAGTATTTGCCATGAAGGGGCTTTTCTTTCCCTCGTTTTATCATGGTCTGTTGCTGTTCTAGTTTGAGTTTGGATTTCATTTGTTTTATAGCTTTTGTTGTTTCTTCTTCTTCTTCTTCTTCTTCTTCTTCTTCTTCTTCTTCTTCTTCTTCTTCTTCTTCTTCTTCTTCTTCTTCTTCTTCTTCTTCTTCTTCTTCTTCATATTTGTGAGGTTGTATGATTTCTTGTTTGTATTTATCATCTTCCTTAAATACTGAAAACTGTTTTTTCTTTTGCTCGTGTTTTGTAGCTATTTGCATTAGTTTTCCTTGCTTCTGAAGTAGGTATTTTTGCAGTCCTATAGTGGTTATTTTATAATAGTTTTCCAGCTGTATAAGGCCTCTACCGCCTTCTATAAGTTGTATATTTAGCCTTTCTATGTCAGATTCTGGGTGGTGCATCCTAGATCTTGTCATTATTTTTCTTGTTTTCCTGTCTATTTTGGTTAGTTCATTTAGTGTCCAGCTAAGGATATTGTAGCTGTAATTTATAACTGGGACGGCTAGAGTGTTAATACATATTATCTTGTTTTAGCATTAAGCTCATTTTTCAGTATTGATCTAACTCGTCTATAGTATTCTTTCTTTATTTTCTCTTTCATTTGCGTGTGTTGTATCGTATCTAGTTCATTGATTCTTAAATATTTCTATGTCTGGCTTTGGTTTAATTATCTTATTTCATTGGCTTTATCTAGTATGATGTTGTTATTCTTAACTGTTTTTTTCAAGGTTGCATTGGCACATTTTTCTAAGCCAAATTTCATATCTATTTCTTTGGTAAATCCATGTACTATCTGTAGTAGTGTTTCCAGCTGTTTATCATTTGTAGCATATATTTTAAGGCCATCCATATATAAGAGGTAGCTGATTGTTTTGCCGTAACATTTGTATCCGCATTCAGTTCTATTTAGTATGTCAGATAAAGGTGTCAGTGCCAAGTAAAAATGGAGTGGAGAGAGTGTGTCTCCCTGGAATATTCCTCTTCTAATGGGGATGGCTTTAGTTTTTACGTGTTCCTCTTTTGTTTGGAGCTGTATTACTATCTGACATTTATTCATTGAGTGACTTATGTATTTTATGATTATTGGTGCTACCTTGTTCATGGCTAGTGTTTCGAGGATCCACGTGTGGGAAATAGTATCAAAAGCCTTTTGGTAGTCGACCCAGGCCATACTGAGACCTTTCTTCTTTCTACGGCTGTCTTCAGTTATGGCTTTATTGATCATTTTTTGGTCTTTACAGCCGTATGAGCCCTAGCATCATCTCTTTTGCTCTTCTGGAAACAAACTGTTTTCTTCCAGATGTTTGCTCAATCTTTGCAATATTATTGCACTAAAGGTTTTGTAAATTGTAGGGAGACAGGTTATTAGTCTGTAGTTTTGTGGTTTTGCAGTTTCAGTGGATTTGAGAATTAGGATAGTCTTCCTTTTCGTGAAACATCCAGGCATAGTCTCTGTCTCTGATAGTAAGTCGTTAAAGTTTTCAGCCAGCTTTTTGTGTATTCCTGTCAGATATTTTAACCAGAAGTTGGGCATCTTGTCGTGCCTAGGTGCCTTCCAGTTGCTTAGCCTTTGCAGTCTTTGGGTAACCTCTTCAGTTGTTATAGGGGTCCAGAGTTGTTCAGGTGCTAAGTTCGTTGTTTTAATAGTCCTTTTCTGCGGTTGTTCCTTCACCGACCATATTTCTTTCTAAAATTCTTTCACTTCTTCTGCTGTAGGTGCTGCATTGATGTAAATTTTATTTTTGCTAAGTTCTTGGTAGAATTTTTTGGGGTTGGAGCTGAAGTGTTTGTTTTCTTCAAAGAATTGTTGGCGTTTCTCATACCGGCGGATCCTTTGTGCTTTGACAAAGATATCTTGCTTTAGCTTTTCTTTTATCTCAGTTAATTTTTTTCTGTAATGTATTTGCACAGTAGTTTTGTTTTCTTCTTTGACAGAACTTTTCTTTTTTTTTCTTTTTGGTTATTTTTTATCCACAGGGTTTGTTTGTTAGCACAGTGATATTGAGATTTGTTTCTGTGGGTATTAGTTCTGTGACGGCCAGGTTTATGCTATTTATTATTGATGTTGTTTTTTTATTGTCTATTTTGATTTTTGGGTCCATTTTGAAATCTGTATGTTACATATATTTGTAAGTCCTGGTGTTTTTGTTATGTATTTATCTGAATATTTTTATCATACGTAATGCACTATGATAGGAATTGTTTCTGGTTTTAGATTCCACATTCGAGTTACTCCTATTTCCAGGTCTTTGTATTTTGAAAGTTTCTCCATTTCTTTTAGAGAAACGTCGCCATCTGCTGGTATTGAATATGCTCATTTTTATAGTATCATAATCACTAGATTCCCCTTCACTGTTTCCAGGTTTTAGACTTGTTTCGCCTTCCTTCTCATTCATATATTTATCTGTGGTGTTCTGGATTGGTGCTTTATATGGGGGTGGGTGGGCGCAAAGGCCCAGTGGTTAGGGCAGCTGACTCGCGGTCATAGGACCGCGGTTTAGATTTCCAGATCGGGCATTGTGAGTGTTTATTGAGCGAAAACACCAAAAGATCCACGAGGCTCCGGCAGGGGTGGTGGTGAATCCTGCTATACTCTTTCACCACAACATTCTCTCCTCCGATTTCTGTTGCACCTGTATTTCAAAGGGTCAGCCTTGTCACACTCTGTGTCACGCTGAATATCCCTGAATCTCCTACGTTAAGGGTGCAATGTGTCTGTGGATTGCTCATCCACTTGCAAGTTAATTTCACGTGCAGGTTGTTCTGTTGATCGGATCAGCTGGAACCCTCTCGCCGTAACCGACAGAGTGCCACGTAAAAATAATATATATACGTAAATGTCGAATACGAGAATGAGTGCTGAACACGGCATGTGGCTTAGTGGTTAGGGCATTCGGCTCATGATCGTATGGTCGTGAGTTCAAAGACGCGTTGTGTCCTTGAGCAAGACACTTTATTTTATTTCACGTTGCCCGAGTCCACTCAGCTGGCAAAAATGAGTAGTACCTGTATTTCAAAGGGCCAGCCTTGTCACGCTGAATCTCCCTGAGAACTACGTTAAGGGTACACGTGTCTGTGGAGTGCTCAGCCACTTGCTGTTCCGTTGATCGTATCAACTGGAAACCTCATCGTCGTAACCGACGGAGTGCTCCTAATTATATATATATACATAAATACACATGCACATATGTTAAAGCTGAATCTGCGCTAACAACAATTATCAGATTTACATTTCGGCAGTCAAGTACACATGCATTTTCCTGGTTTTGGTAAATATTGTCCAACAATGTTCACCTCAAAGCTGTAGCTGAGGTATCTCCAGTAATTTAATGTATCACTTAACAGTTTAAAGTAACACATAATTTATTCTTTAGAATTTAGAAAATCTGTTTCGAAGGGTATTTTCCCATCTAATTCTAAATACAAACGTTTATCTTATATGTGTGTGTGTAAATATTATACATATATATATATATGTGTATGTATATATATATATGCTTACACATACAGACGTACAAATATACATACATACATACATGCTTTTACATATGAATTACCACAACTGTGTGTCTATTATCTGTATGGTTGTATCTTCATGTGCGTGACTACGTATAACCGAGTTTTATTTTGAAGAATTTGTGCTTGAAGCAGTACAACTGAACAAGTTGTAGAACAGTAGTAAAAGTAGTGTGAACATTTAATTTTGTTTAGTATTATATTTTTTAGAGCAGATTGTTAACTGAACTAACGCAAAATTAAAAGTATTTTAGTTTAACTTAACGTAGTTAACTGGTTGATACGTTCATTTTTAAGTATTCTTTTTTATATGAACTAACGTCACTTAAGTGGAGGCACATGGCCTAGTGGTTAGAGCAGCGGATTCGTGGTCGAGGGATCGCGGGTTTAAATCTCAGAACGAGCGATGTGTGTGGAAACACCTAAGCTCCACGCGTCTACGGCTGAATGTAATGGCGAACTTCTGCTGACTCTTTCGCCACAACTTTCTCTCACTCTTTCCTCTTGCATCTTGCAGCTCACCTGCGACGGACCGGCGTCCCATCCAGGTGGGGACCCTATACGTCAAGGAAACCGGAAAACCGGCCCTTATGAGCCTGGTGTGGCTCGAGAAATCGTGAAATAAACTGAATAATGACGTACATACATACATGCATACATACATGTATACATGTGTATATAATATATGTACGTACATATGTGTGTGTGTATACATACATATATCTACACACACACACACATATATATATACATGTATATATACACACATATATATTTATATATGTATACACACACACACACGCACACACACATATATATATATATATATATATATATATATATTCATATATACGTAAGTGGTCGTCTTTGTGCTTATGTTTGCTACCATACATTCATGCATACATGACACATACATGTGTGTGTGTGTGTGTTTCCGTGTCCAGAAATCAAAGTCCTTCCCGAGCTATAGGCGGATAGGTTCACTTTCCTGCATTCTGTCGCGTACATATTCTCTACCCCAACGCTGGACTACGAACTTAAATAAACAAGGGCTACAGAGTCATAGAAAAGATGTACAAGACATTATTAATATATGTAATATTGTTCGCTCGAGATCAGATCTCACCAGAATGTCATTCAATTTCATCTGGCGTCCAAATATTTACTTAAGCCTTTTACTCCCAGTAAAGCGTCGGCCAACGACGACTTTTCTCCACTGTTATATGATCTGTCTTTTCTGCTTCCCTGATTAAAGGCCTCCTTCTCCCAGGTGTTTCTGGTCTTGTAATGTCAACTTTGCCCTTTCTAGATAGGATCGTTGGGCCAACGTAAAACCGTTTATACTTCTGTGTAAATTTGGCCCATATCTATTTGGACCAACTTTATCCACTATCTATTTGACCTATAGGAGAGCCCACCAGAAAATTGCGCTCCGATGGCATAATTCTCTGGGCCATAGAGGCTCACAAGTTACCATAGTTTAACAAGGTCTGCATCTTGTGGCAAAAGGCGCCCAAAGCGGTAGTTAGAAATTTCTTCAACAAATGTCAGTTTATTAGCAAAACATCTTCTCTTGGTTGAGTAGAGAGAAACATTCTTTCTGCCATGGTGTATCAACTGATATTGTTGCTCCAGAATAATTTTCAGCGAGCTATTTAAAAGTGGAACTAGGTTTTCAAGATCCTGCATATAATTCCCTAGTAATACAGAAAATGTATTATCCCTAATGAAATGAAATTATTTTCCCTTTTAAAGGAATCACGCCAAACGAAGTGGGTATTTGCCACTCCCTTTTCGAGGCTTTCATAAAAGTTCTTGATAAAATGGTACTAGTGATATACTGAGACTCAAATGTCCATACTGTCTTCCTATCATTCAAATGGTGGCCTTCATTCCGTGTTAAAATAAATCAATATTGTTACGAATGAAATAGTATACTTTTGATATTTGCCTATCGAATGGTTCTTTTTAAATTTATTTATCCATTCAAATAACTGCAAAATTACAACCTGATAGCAGAATGATCTGAACTGGACAAAATGTCAATCGATGACTGTGAATTAATTTCTGTATCTTTGTATGGAACAATGTCACAAAGATGACAGTTTGAATAGTCGATCAATCATGAGATCTATTGAAATCTGACGTCAGTTAACCATTTCGTCAAAGGTCAACACAGTTCTCTCCCTTCCATACAATGGCGTGCTAGCAATACTATTATTTTCTAATTCTTCCAATACAAGTCTTGCAGGCGGTTTGGTGTCTCACAATGGTTACTACTCCTGAAAACACATTATGTTAATTGTACGCTCACATGCATGTACACACACACACATACGCGTACACACATACATACACGTTATTAAACAGGAATTATAATAAAAGATTTGCGTATAATTGTAAGTATATAACCAGTAGATCTTTTAAAATAACATGACTAAAAAGTAAATACGCACAATCAAAACTTTGGTCACAACCACGCACAAACGCATACACACATAAGCACATACATATTCACACACACACGTGTGTGTGTGTGTGACCATGGTTTACGACAAAGACGATGGTTGGTGAAGGGGCATTCGATACCGATAACTGGCTGGCTGGCTGGTAAGTTGAGGTAAAATACCAAAAAAATAGACGTGTAAATAGCCGTAGTATCGACTTTGTTCGTTGCATAAGAATACGACCTACGAGTCTCTCAGCATTTCCACCAGCGCTGCCTGTATCCAAACCTCAGCCTCCACTCTACTATATTTGTTACTAGCACAGAGGCTATACACAGAGGCATACATACATGCATACATAATATATACATACATACGCACGCACAAGTACACACACATATGCATTCACAAATATGTGCGTGCTCACGCATACATACATACATACACGAACACACACACACACATATATATATATATATATATTATATATATATATACATAAATACAAATATACATATGTATGTATATATTACATACAAATTAAGAGAAATGAACACCAAAGTGGACTCCTAATATGCTTAAGATACACGTCAAATCGCCTTACTACAAACAATGTGTTCTCAAGAAAAATTTCAGCAAAATGCCAGAATGTAAAAATGAGCACGAAAAATGGAAATATACGAAATATAAAGCGATTATCTACGCACTAATAGTTTCGTTTGTTAATATTTACGAATGTAAATATCTGCAAACTCATCAGCGTGGTCTTAGGCTTACAAAACACACTTTCCAGAACTAGACTCAGAACGCTCACCCGAAAGAGACCACACACGCACACACACACACACAACACACACACACACACACACACACATATATAATATATATATATATATATATATATATATATATGCGTATGTATATATATATATACGTATATATATATATATATATATATATATTATATATATATATATGTGTGTGTGTGTGTGTGTGTACGTGTGTGTGTGTTTGGTGTGGTTGTGTGTGTACGTGTGTGTGTTGGGTGTGCGCGTGTGTATGCATAAAATATTTTTGTTTGAATTACATAATAGTGGTTTTATTTATATTGTGAAATTTGATTTAATATTAAATCGAAATTTTCCCTGTAAGTTTGGAGTTATACTCCCTAATATTATTATTATATGTATGTATATACATTATATATATATATATATAATATATATATATATATATATATATATATACAGCTGCATATATGTATATGTATTATAAACAAACTATACGCACATGTTTACATACGTATGTATACATGCATGTATGTATGTATGTAAATATGTATGTATATATCCCACAACTCCACTTTGTTATTGATATATATATATATATATATATAAATAGATGAGTGTATTTTACCTTGTTAACATTTAACACGGATAAATGAATGAATAGTTACCAGGACAGCAAAAATCTCACAAGTAAAGATGTTGTAACTCCTTGTTTATAAAGGTTGAAACTTCGTGTTTACGTTGAATATTTGAATAATAGGAATAAAAAATGGAGTTAACGCAGGTTTAAACACAGTATTTTTTCTTTCTACATATGTTTCAAAAATTCCACTGATACTTATTCAAAAGAATAAAAGGTATAAACAATGCAATCTTCTCTTCGGGAAAGGGAAAAAACGAAACTTGTCAATACGACAGTAAGGTGAGTACGAAGTTTATCCAGTTTGATATTTCCAATTTTTATTCGTCTATTAATCCAATAGTACTTAATAAGGCACTTTGGCTTGCTCATAACAAAGCTGGTCTCACCCGAGAAGAAATTAATGTTGTGTTGGCAGCCAGAAGATCTATTATTAAATTTGATGATAAGTTGTGGTCCGTAAAGACACACCAGATAGTTTCGATATACCTATGGGAAGTTCTGATTCAGCACAGATAGCTGATTTGGTCTGTATATATATTCTTTTTGAAATGGCTGAAGAGTTCCCTAACATTTATGGAGGTCTATATCGTGATGATTGTTTACTTTACCTCCAAAATGTTTCTAACCAAAAGGTACAAAAAGTTAAGAACAGTTTAGTTAATTTTTTCAGTAGAATGGGCTTAAAAATCGTTTTTGATGACGATCTGACGAAGGCCAACTTTTTAGATATTACGCTTAATTTACACAGTGATTCTTACTTCCCATATCATAAACCGTTGACCAATCTTAAGTACATTAGCAAATTAGTAATCATCCTGGAGCAATTACTAAGAATTTAGTTAAGAATTATCATTTAGATTATCTAAATTATCTGCTAATGTTGATATTTTCAATAATAACGCTGAATTCTATAACTCTGCCTTAATCAAAGCAGGTTATACAGAAAAAATTTTCTACATTGATTCTGCTCAGTCTAATTGTAAATTCAATAATGTAGATAAGATTTCTAGTCGTAAAAGAATTATTGAAACAAACATACTTACGCACCGATACAAAGCGAATGAAGGCAGATAACCCTTATTTATTCCCCTATTACCGATCTAAAAGTAAAATAAAACCTTCAAAAGTAATTACGCTATGAATACTAGTAAAAATATTTGGTTAATAATTCCTTACGGGAGACAAATAAATCTAATCTCCCACTGCTGTTCGTCAAGCTATTGCTAGGAATTTTCCAATAATTCTAGATATTACTCTATAATTAATTCACATAAAGTTAGGATAGGTTTTTCAAACACAAAAAATCTCTTGCAAATTATATCTTCTCATAATAACAAACTGTAAATATTAATACATTTACTAATACTAACATTAATTTAGCTACTACCATCCAACCCTCTAGAAATATTAAAACAAGGTTATTGTATCTGAAGTCAATCCCATAGAATTAAATTTATGTCAAGTAACTCTAAGATAAAAATTCTATATACCAGTGTATAATCAGTACTCGTAAAAGTACAATTTACATTGGAAGCACATCGTTAGAGTTATCTAAGAGAATTTCTATCATTACTCAACATTTAGGGATAGAAATAAACGGAATAGTACCGGTCTCAGCAAACTGATTGGAATTTAAAAGACCACAATGAACAATTTCATTTGGAATGGTTGATCCTCTCAATTTCGATACCATATGACAAAGGCAAAGAATTCTGTTTCTCTGCAATTCTGAGCTATTTTCATTATTTTCTAAAAATACTCTAGTAAACACGGTTATAGAACGAGCATACAGATGTAAGCATTGGCAAAAACATACTTTTAGTGCATATAAGTAGTCTCTTCATTATATATAGTTTAGACTTTAATTTCCTTTATATTTAACATTCACTATTAATATCCCTACTCTTTGTTAGCTACTTATGACGTTATATCATATAACGTTTTTTTAAACAATATTAATAGCGTTCTGTCTATCGCTATACGAATCCATCATTTTTTGCTAAAATGTCGTATTGACAAGTTTCGTTTTTTCCCTTTCCCGAAGAGAAATTGCATTGTTTATACCTTTTATTCTTTTGAATAAGTATCAGTGGAATTTTTGAAACATATGTAGAAAGAAAAAAACTTGTTTAAACCTGCGTTAACTCCATTTTATTCCTATATATATATATATATATAATATTATAAGAATTTTTTGCGTAATGAGATAAAAAAAACCAAAGCTGTGTAGATATTAGAGCATTTATAGATAGAAAGTCTTACAGTTGTCTCTAGGATATTTATTAATTATATCCCTTCATCGGAGACGGTGTGAGAGGATAGTTAAGGGAATCTTACATTGCTTATAAACTCTATATTTGGAAGGACTCATTTTAAACTCTGTTGGACTTTTGGACTTTACTCATAGGATATTGGAATATTGCATATATACCATTATGCCTATAAAATGGATTTACAACTTCAATACCCATACATATCTTGCATCTATTTTCTTTCCTCCACCTCACTCTCCATTTTGTATCACATCTAAACTAACTATGACTTAACTATCCTCTCACGCCGTCTCCGATGAAGGAATATAATTAATAAATATCCTAGAAACAGCTGTAAGACCTTCTATCTATAAATGCTCTAATATCTACACAGCCTTGTTTTTCTTTATCTTATTACGCAAAAAATTTTTATATACACAAGCTGACATAGAACCAACGTTGAACCCTTTATTCGCAATATTACCGAATTTGGAACTTAACTATGGTCTGTCTATAGCACTTATTCAGCATTACCTGACACCTTCGGGTCTCAATGACACCATTATTTCTTTTATATATATATATATATATATATATATATATATATATATACATCATAGCTCTGTCAACATCGGACGTGCAGGTGTAGAGGACCGTTGAAAAGTCCCTTTTCAACACCTTCCTCTAGAAATATGCCGACGTCTCCAGCCTAAATCGGTAACTGATTTATTTCTCCAATAATTAATAAGAGAAAAAATTTTTACTCACCAACGTAGCATTATCCTGAACAGATTTTATAATATGTATCTTACATCACGTGGAAATTATGTACCACGATTATGGCTGAAACTAACACCGCTACAGATGAAACTAACAATGTCATCGCCGATGAAAACAGAACTATTTCACCAGTAAGTTATTTAAGTAGACGTAAGTACTCTACTTATTTTACTTGGACTCAACAACTAAACCAAGACATACTTCGGTGCTATTAAAAAGCCTGAGATGACCCTTCAATCGGTTACATTCATACATACATACGTACATACATACATACATACATACGTACATACATACATACATACATACATACATACATACATACATACATACATACATACATACATACATATATGCATAAAAACATGCCAAAGTTTACAATTAAAGAGAATAGGAATATTGTTTGGACTCTCACCAGCTGTCTCAATGCAAAATTATATCAGTTTGACCACCTCTGATAGACTTGTGGGGAAAAGAAGCGTCGCCAACAACTGTATATTGTTGTTAGGCAACGGATGCGTAGGTGGTGATTGGTGAATAATACACGGAAAACATTTAGTTGAATGTAGAAAATTAGAAAACGAAAATATAACTTTATTTTCAACAAAATCAAATATTAACGTTTCAGGATGAAAGTGAAGCATTGATTACATGAGACCAGAGGCGATCAAACAACGCAGGCAAGATCCGTACGAAATAAATTCACCGCTGGGAGCGATGATGCATGTTTTGTGAAGTATATTGACACTACATATATATTCAAACGCATGTACTAAAACTTAGAGGTGTCTTTCAGACGACGAGTGGCAGTTTTAATGATAATGAAAGCAAGAATAAGAGACACCAAGAGAAAAACGAAGCTGAATTTGTTTCGTTTATCCTTTACTTGTTTCAGTCATTGGACTACGGCCAAGTTGGGGCACCGCCTTAAACAGTTTAGTCGAAGAAATCGACCGCAGAATCTTTGTTTCTTTTAGTCTGTTACATATTCTATTGTCCTCATTTTTTCTCGAACCGCCAAGTTACAAGGAAGTAAACAAACCAGCACTTAAAATAAGAAGGAACTTTGAAGAGAAAACCTTTGAAGCTATTTTTTTATGAATCTTCGCTTGAAGCTTCAAAGATTTATGTTGTTGTAAAGATCAATTATTGATCAACAATGTCATAATCGAAGGCTACAGAGTGAGAAAGAATTGTCTTGAGCGCGACATAAGTTGCATGCCAGGAAGATTTTGACAGGAGTCTCTACTTTTAGTTTCTGGAAATATTAAAACATAAATAAGGAAACATCAATAACAAGAAGGTACATCAAATATGTTAACTTTCTTTTGCAATAAAAA
>NC_043003.1:60408572-60431072 GCF_006345805.1 Octopus sinensis | reverse complement strand
TTAAAGCAGTGCTTGGAAGGAAGGTGTGTAGTATGTGATTGTCACATTGACCACGACAGAGAAATTTTTCATGACGGCACCTGCTCAGGAGCCTACTCAAAGTTGCAGAAAGTATATGGAGAGAAGTGTACGAGTGGTTCAGACGTTTCCAAGATGGCCGAAGAAATGTTGATATTGACGAACGTTCTGGGAGAGCCGCAACCTGCAGAACTGAGAAAAACATTGCAGATATGCGTGAATCTGTAAGGAGAAATCGTCGAATCACCATCCGTAAGTTATCAGAAAAGATGCAGATTATTTACGGTTCATTTCATTCCATTATCACCGAAGATCTGCGTATGAGACGCGTGTCAGCTAAGTTTATGCCGAAACTGGTTTCAGTTGCACAAGATTTCCTTGATTTTGTGTAGTACAATAAAAACCTTTTGAAAACTCTGTGTAGGCCTCTGAGCAGAGATTGCCAAGCTTTTGTCAAAATTTGAGGCAGTTTCTTTGCTCAAATTTCTCTGTCATTGTCAATGCGACGATCACACACTACACACCTTCCTTACAAGCACTGCTATAAACAGCAGAACCGAGCTAGAACGTTAAAACCTAATGTGCGTGCACAGCAGACTTCAAGGTCAATTTGTGCCTAGCGGCTTCACTCTCCTTTCCTTAGCTTCATTACCGTCGTTACTATGGCAACAGTCTTGATACTTATTGATCAGACCACGTATGTTTATTTGTGTACATGTATCGGTGTGTGTCTGTCAATATATATATATATATATATATATATATATATAAATAAGGATAAGATCGTTAATTTAAAAATAAAATAACGATTTCATCAAGTGGTCAGCATGGAAAAAATAACCTTCAAATGTAATAATTATTAATATTATAAATTAGGGTATCTACAGTATACTCCCATGCTGAAAATAGCAGCCATCATCTGACTCTAAAACCACCTTAATTGTCCATATATCACACGGAGAGAAAAAAAAAGAGACAAAATGAAACTAGTAAAAAATTACTGGATAATTCTAGATCCCGGATTTCTGGAATTTGCATTTAGTAATGCTTTGCCTCGTCAGTAGAATACACACAGAAGAGAAACATAAATACATATATATATATAAGCACAACATCCAAATACTTACATATACGAACGCATACCCACATATATATGCACGTATGCATCATGGCCAGTTCAAAATGCCCGCCGTTTAATTCCGTGTGCGATATGGTCAAAATATCGCTGCAGTAAATACAGTGACGAAATAAATTTAAATTTATCTACATTTAAATTAAACGGCGGGCATTTTGAACTGGACATGATGCATACGTGCATATATATGTGGGTATGCGTTCGTATATATAAGTATTCGTATGTTGTGCTTATATATATGTGTATTTATGTTTCTCTTCTGTGTGTATACTACTGACGAGGAAAAGTATTACTAAATGCAAATCCAGAAATCCGGGATCTAGAATTATCCAGTAAGTTTTTACTAGTTTCATCTTGTCTCTTTGTTTTGTCCCCGTGTTTATATATGGACAATTAAGGTGGTTTTAGAGTCAGATCATGGCTACTATTTTCAGCATGGCGATATCTCGTCGATACCCTAATTTATAATTTCATACATATATATATATAATTTTATATATATATGTGTATATATATATATATATATATATAGATATATCTATTTATATATATATATATATTATATATATATATATAATATATATATATATATATATATATATATATATATATATATATATATATATATATATACATATATATATATATAATATATATATATATTATATATATATATAATATATATATATATATATATATATAGCATTCGGCCGGCTACCTAGCAGGCCAGCCCTGCCAATATACACATATATTGGAATTTTCTCTGACTCCTCAGATTTTTGAATGCTGGACTACTGGTTTTAAATTGATATTAAAATTAATATTAATTTATCTCCCTCAATATTTAAATTATAAATATATATATATATATATATATATATATATAATATATATATATATAGATACACATACACACACACACACATATATATATATATATATATATATATCTATATATATATATATATATATAATATATATATATATATATATATATATATATATATATATATATATATGTAGTGGAGGTGCAATGGCCAGTGCTTAGGGCAGCGGACTTGCGGTCGTAGGATCGCGGTTTCGATTCCCAGACCGGGTGTTGTGTTTATTGAATGAAAATACCTAAAGCTCCACAAGGCTCCAATAGGAGGGCGCGGCGATCCCTGCTGTACTCTATTGCCACAACTTTCTCTCACTCTTTCTTCTGTTGGCATGCTCACTTGGCCAGCGGGGTGGCGTCATTTGAAGGCTAAAACAATGCGAAGCACATTGTGACCAGCGATGTGTAGCAACATCTGATAGCCTGGTCAGTCACGGTGATCACAGTAATATATGTATATATAGGTATGTCAAATTTTCAGTTTGTTGTCTTTTTATTTAATCCTGAAAAAAAAATCTATAATAATAAACGGCAAGTTTGTGTGTTTGTGAATTTCTTACTTTAACTCTCCCGAGACTATCCAACAGACCTTGATGAAACTTGACACGTGTGTGGGGATTATGCCCATGTGGTCCCTTACGCACTTAGAATTTAAAAAAAAATCGAGTTTTAATCAGCATCGATTTTTCAAAGATCGTAAAATCTCGACATTTTTCTCACTAGCCATCGTGACATCAATTTGAAAAATGCCGAAATTTAACGAAAAATCTTTCATGGGTATAAACAGACAGCTTATTAACGGTAATCTATTTAGCATTTGCTAATTCTTCATTTCAATGTGAATAGTTTTGATTTGCTAAAACTTATTATTTCAATTCGTTGTTTTAATTCCACAGCGTTTCAGGTTTTGATTACGTAAGAGCATTTTACTTCTCAAGCAAAATTTAGGCATCTTGCACACTAGCTGTCGTGACATTAATTTGACGAAATCGGCCCCAACGCGTAAAATTTCGCCATTTTACGCACATGCACAAAAATGACGACGATACTGGTTCGCTACCAGACGCTGCTCATTTTTTCGTCAAATTGGTCCTACCCATTAATATAGATTAAAAATTTTTGTAAAATGTCGAAATTTGACGGAAAATGTTTCATGGCTATCAACAAACATCTTATTGACGGAAATTTATTATCGGGTACCTCAGCTATATATAGATTACAGAGATGTACTTGCACAGCAAGTGACTTGATCTGAGATCGTGTGCTGAAACAAAAAAAGAAGAAAACACAAAAACCCAATCGAACGGTTTTTTGCGTTTTTTTCATGCTGCAATTGTGTTTACATACACACACACACACACACACATACACACACACACACATATATATATATATATATATATATATATATATATATATATATATATATATATATATATATATATATACATATATGTTACTATTCGTACTGTTATTGTTTTTCTGTCGCTCAGAGATTTAAAACAAGTTGTTTTTCTCTATATGAGATCAGCAACTGTGTGAATGTCCAGGAGGCAACTTAATAGATGTGATGGTCTACCTAAAATTCACAAAAGCCAAACTATAAAAGAGGCCATCAAAAATCTCCAAAGGCATACATACACCAGCACCTGGAGACCTAGAATTACAGCCTTTTGTAACTGGACATCCTGTGAAACCATTTCTAAAACATATCAAGTGTCATATTAGAGATGAGTTAGATATGTTAAATCCCCTTCCAGAAAGGGTCTAGGAGGAAACAATCATGGTCTCATTCAATGTGATTAATTTATACACAAATATACCCCATAATTATGGAATAGAAGCAATCCGTTTCTGTCTGGACAAATATCCAGAAGAAATACCAGAACGGATCAACAAAGTCTACATAATCGAATCAATTAAATTCATTCTCCAAAACAACCATTTCCTGTTTGACAGCATTGTTTATCGCCAAAATCTGGAATTGCAATGGGAACCAGGGCAGCTCCAACCATTGCCAATCTAACAATATGCTATTTAGAAATAGCAATATATCAGGAGTCATTTTCAAAACTTTGAAACCCCCTCTCTCTTTCCCAGTACATAAAAGAAAATTGGAAAAGGTTTTTGGACGACTGCTTCATCCTCTGGAATGAAAACATAGATAATCTCCAGGAGTTCAAAAGTCTCCTCAATAATATTAATACCAACATACAATTCACAATGGTGCACGACCACGAGGAGCTCCTATTCCTAGACATACTAAATAGAAAAATAGGAACGGATATCTTTTACAAGATCACAGACGCTAAACAATATTTATTATTTAGCTCATGTCAACTGAGACATATCAAAACAAATACCTCCTTCAACCGTGCAAGGATTTGTACCATGTTCTCCGAAAAAAATACCAGATAACTAAGATTGCAAAAGCTTTAAAACGTACTCCAGGAAGACACAACCCAACTCAGAAATGAAGGAATTAAACGTGCAAAATCGATTGATATTAAAACATTAAGAAAAGCCAAACACAGCAACACACCTACCCTTAAAACACTACCTTATGTCTCCACATAAAACCCCAGAAAGAAAGAAGCATTTAATATCATCGTCCCAAACCTGCCAATACTCCATAAGGACCCCAAACTTTAAGAAATTATACGTAATCATAAACTCAGACAGAGATGTACGGTCCACAGGCAACAAATATCCACCCAACAATATTGCCAAATATATCTCAGTCAACACATTGACGAATATGCAAGCCGAATACAATCACAATTCGTAATTTTCCCATTTTATCAACTTGCTTTCTGGACCTCAACACAAGTAAGACTGAATAAAGAAGCCTCATTTATCCGAAAATATAAACCAGAACTAACTATGAACCCATGTTAAAAATAAAAGACTTGTCCCTTCAGTTGTAAGATATAAGCCAGAATAGAATACAGACTAAAAATAAAAATTACAGATTTACCTCCCCTTTACTGTACAATATATGAGTGAAAAATTATCTCACCTAGTAATATGTCTTCCCTTTAGCAGTACGTCTATTTTCAACCCTTAGCTTGATGAACAATGCGAAACCGGTTATTACTTTACGTTGAAAGAACAAAACCTTATTCTGCACAAAATTGTATAATATCTTTATTATCATGACTTTAATATACTCCGTAATCCTGTAAAACAAATCTGTTTTTCATCTTTTCTCTTCTGTGTGTGTGTGTGTGTATTCTTTTATTCATTTATTCTTTTACCTGCTTCAGACTGTGGCCATGCTGGAACGCCACCTTAGATTTTTTTTAGTCGAAGAAATTGACCCCATTACTTATTCGTTATAAGCCTAATATCTATTCTATCGGATTCGTTTACCGAACTACTATATATAATGAGATGGAATGATGTACAGTGCTGTTGTTTGGCGCATGTTATACAAATTGTATTTTAGAGTACGTGATCGTGTACTTGGTCACCTTAAACTTATTTTGACAATCGGAGAACAAAATGATGTAATATACATATTTGATATGTATATTCATGTGCAATGCACTGCTCGAAATGTTTACAAGAATATGAAAAGACAATCGTTGTTGTAAAATCATAAATGCATACGTTCGTGCACAGATGCACAATGACATGGATGCATTCATATAAAGACGAATTTGCAACTTATACACAATTTTATTGCATCCCAGGGATGAATACGCACCTCACAAAATGTGTATTTGGTGTGATGTGATGTGTGTGTATGTGTGTGTGTGTGTGTGTGTGTGTGTGTGTGTGTGTGTGTGTGCGTGTGTGCGTGTGAGTGTGTGCACATGCGTTTGTGTTTGATTGATCTACACAATGGCCAACAAAAGGTATAGCACAATATACACTCACACAAATGTACACACACACACATACACACACGTATATCTCTTACGTTTTCCCTTTAACTTACCTTCTTTGTCTCGCCCTCTACGTATATGTTCACACATGTATATACACATGAACTCACATTCAGAAATACACACACACTCAAACGCACACACATACACACACATACGTATATACATATATATATATGTTTGCATGTTTGTGTATATAATATATATATAATATAGATACTGGGTAGAAAAGTGAAGTGAGAGGAAGAAAGAAAAATATATCTGTATTGACTTATATGTATAAATATGTAACGATATCATTTTGTTAAGAATGAAAATATGATACATGTATATTTGATGTTTTGTTTTCAATCAAATTTTACAAAGATACAACGATAAAACAAAAACAAAAATTACGTAAAAAGGAAAAATGATTTTAAAAAGTAAAAATGCAGTACAAAGACGTGTGTACTTTCAGCCAAAACAAGAGGGAAAATATAAAGCATAAGAACAAATATAATTTTTATGATATATTGTATTTTATTCTTTTCATAACTTATTTTTTTGTTGGCTTGTTATTTTCTACATGTATTTTCCCCCTCAAAGCAGAGTCGTTTATTTGCAAAAATCTTCAAAGAATGTCCCTCATTAAAAGAGTATTATATTGCAGTATCAATACATACGATGTGAAGTAAAAATATGTAGTAAAAACAAAAGGAAAGAACATATAGGAGAAAGAAACGATATAAAGAAAACGATAATAAAACACTCGGTATATCAATACAAAAGAGGGTAAAAAAAAATTCAGAAAACTGGTTAAGAATGGAAGGCAAAACTTATGTATACTCAATAACTCAATAACATCACGTCTTACAACAGCTAATGATACACTGCAATATATATGTATGTATATATATATATAATATAAGTGTATATATACATATATATATATATGTATATATATGTATATACACAGGTATGTATGTGTGTGTGTATGTATGTATTTGAGTGTGGTGTGTGTGTGTGTGTGCAGAACGAAAGAATAAAATCACAATTTTCCGTTCTTTTCTGTGATTTCTTTTTTATATTTTTTCGTATGCCTGTATTTTTGTTCATCTCCGTTATCTGTCTTCGCTCAAGTTGTGCATTCAAAAACCGGAGTGGATATGAAGCAAGGGAAACGAAAACAATGTGGAAGATCATTGAAGAAATGTTTCTGAGGAAAGTAATATGTAGTTACTGTCTATATGTAATATATGTAGCTGAGAAGAAACGGATAATAAATTAATACAAATAAGGGATGAATAACAGGCATTAAACTGTCAATTACAATAACTTTTACAAAAACTAATTTCAAACGTAATAATAAATACATGAAAAAAATCTTATTAGATATTGGATAAATCTTTTATATATTAATAGTTTTAGTTATTTCACTGTGGCCACTCTGGGGCACTACCTTTGGGAGATCTAAGTCGAACAGTTCAACCCCAGTTTTTATTGTGTTTTAAATATGGTAGTTATTCCATCGGACATCATTTGTTGAGAAACCAACATTAGTTATCAAATGAATGAGTGGAACAAACACAAATTAATTCTCTCTCTCTCACTCTAAATATAGACATATATATATATATGTAATATGTATATATAATATATATTATATATATATATATAATATATATATATATATATATATATGTGTGTGTGTGTGTGTTGTGTGTGTGTTGTGTGTATGTAGGTGTGTATATATATATATGTGTGTTTGTGCGTGTATACACGGACTTACACTCAGTTTCCCCACTACCAAATTCATTCATAAAGCATTGGTCTCCCGGGGCAATAGAAACGTAGACACTTGCCCCTAGGTGCCGCGGAGTGGGACTGCACTAAAAACTACATGGTTGCAAAGCAAGCATTTTAACGATGCAACCATACCTGCACCTGAAAATAGACGCACAGGAATATTAGCATAAATCATCATTTTTCTTCTGTTGTGTTAAACGTAAATGTTGCTGTATTTCCAGGTGCTTACGACGCTGTGTTTTAAAAGACTGAATCTCGAAAATTTCCCGTACAACGTGCAGAACGAAATTTGCATTTTCTATAATGCCAACTTTACCCTAGAGGTGTGCTAATTATTTTAAACATACCTTATTTTAAACGTACTGAAAAGCTTAACGAAAAAGAAAAAATATTCAAATAAGATTTCTATATTGCTAAGCTATCAACGAAAGTTAGTAAGAAGTTACAGAGTTTTCGAAATTTGCAGGTCAAAATCGGAGTGGGTATTCGAAATTGAAGCAGCCTCAACGTTGAGAAGTACAGTTTTTAATAAACCTTTTTCTTTTCCTTAATGCTTTGAAAACAGCTATATATTTTACTTGCGAAGGTAGCGAGTAAACAGATACTTTAGTGCGTCAGATAAAATGCTAAGAGGTGATTTTTTTTTATAGCTCGTTTACGTTCTGAGTTCAAAACTTCCCGAAGTAAGCTTTAGTTGATTAAATAAAGTACCCGTCAAGCGCAGGGGCCAGCGTAAACGATTTTTTCGTTCCTATCAAAAATTGCTAGCTTTGAAACCCGTAACGTTTCGACGTTCTGTTCAATAGGAGTGTTGTTACCCCAGACACGTATACGCCCTGGAACCCGGGTAACCGGATTTATAAGTCTCTAGAGCATAAGGTAATTTTAAAAATCACTTACTTCCTAAGCCAATGTCCACAGTTTTCAGAGACCCTCCTAGAACGGTGAAATGGATGCCATTAAAGGTCCTCTTCAGCATTTATAAGCCAGTACCGGTGAGAAAAAAAACTGATGATCCAATAAAGATAGACATAATAGCTATATTACATAGACATGGGGAGGCACATGGCCTAGTGTTTAGAATAGTGGACTCGCGGTCGAGGGATCGAGGGACCGAATCTCAGACCAGGCGATGTGTGTGTTTATGAGCGAAACACCTAAGTTCCACGGGGCTCCGGCAGAAGTTAATGGCGAAATTCTGCTGACTCTTTCGCCACAACTTTCTCTCACTCTTTCCTCTTGCATCTAGCAGCTTACCTGCGATGGACCGGCGTCCTGTCCAGATGGGGAACTTACATGCCAATGAAGCCGGGAGACCGGGAAACTGGCCCTTAAGAGCGAAGTATGGCTCAAGAAGGAACAAACAAAACCATAAGGACATATAACAGGTATTTTCATATATACATGTATATGTGCATGTACATGTGTGTATGATAAAAGCTTTGTAGATGTATAGATTGATCCATTCCTAGCATATAATGTGCGTTATAATATCAGTATAATTACTTTATACTGTTCACCTGATTTTCTCCCCTCGCTCCCGTTGCTTCTGAAATCAAATTAACACATATTTACCCCCTCCGATGCAACCTCAGTTCAATACAGTTTATTCTACATGCATTTAAAGATTTACTTGCTTGTATAGTTACATCGGCTTCTATTCTTTGAATAATTGCAGTCATTATCAATGTTTGTGTACTGCCTTTAAGTATATTAATAAATTATATCGACCCAGTACATAATTTGGTAGTTATAGGGTCAACTTTATTTCAAATCCAGATTAAAAATACATAGCCGGAACGCAAAGGAACCTAATCAAATAGTATCGTATGTTTTGTCTTGATATTCACCTACGTATTTCTGCCAATAAAAGGCATAATTGAACAAAAGGCTTTATCTAATCTCTACTCAGTGCGTAAATACATATATATTTCGAAAATATAATTTCGTAGGAAAATTGCCTGAAAATGGAAGATCGATCGACTGATTCCACAAAAGGATAATTGACAATGTATTTATTCGTCATTATGTTGATAGAGAGAAACCATGTAAATTTTGAACATATAATGTACACAGACAACAAAATAGCTACAACAAAACAAAAACGTCGTACGCTACACACATATACAGATAACACATACACACAGATATACACAAACAGACACACATACACAGACACAGACACACAACAAACACACACATACATACATACGCAACCGAAAATATACTCCCATAATATACACATATATAAACACATATACTCACTCATACACACTTATATATAGAACTCCGTAAGATCACGTGGTCACGTAAAACGATAATGAGTAAAAACATAAAATACGCCATTTTAGGCAAATCCTATTAAAAACACTTAAAACAATTATAATTTCTACTTAACTGTTGGGAGAATTAACTCTTAATTATAAATATGAATCTTCCGAAATTTGCCGAAAGAAAAATATATTTCAAACTTATTAACAAACAGTTCTACATTTGATGTGATTACTGTAATTATCTAGAATAAATTTCACTGATTTCCAGAAAGACTTCGTGGCCAATTAAATTGTGTAGCCTTTTACAAGATATTTCTTTTGTATTTTGAGACATTTTTATTATGTATTTTGAACACGAACCAGCAGTGTCTATTCTCAACGAGAAGTAGATGTTTAACATTTCAGACGGAGGATAAAGCAATCATTAATCAAGTTAGTTAATAGAGGAATTTGGTTGATGAGCAAATCATACACATGCATACACACACACACACACACACACACATACGTATGTATATATAAGTATATATATATATATATATATAATATATATATATATATATATATATATAATATATATATATATATATACATACATATACATATATATGTATACGCACATACATACATATGTATGTTTGTATATATATATATATATATATAAATGGAGTTAAACACAGGTGTTATTCAAATTCTTTTACTTCCGACACATGTCTAGAAGTTATCACTGGTATTATTCCAAAGGTATAAAAATGGTGTAAAACAATGTAATCTTCTCTTCAGGGAAATGAAGAAATGTAACTCGTCAATAAGACATTTTAACAGAATATGATGGATATGTATAGTGATTAACTGAACGCTATTAAGTTTTTGTTGTAAAAAAACGTTAGCAGATATAACGTCAAAGATAGCCTATAGAAAGAGGAGAAAAAGAAAGACAAAAAAACAAATAAATGAGAAGTATATAACGATATGTAAATTAAATAAAACCCTAAAATCTTGGAAAAAGATATATCTAGTGAATGAGAAATGTAAGAAAAAATTAATGTTTAAATTATATATAATGATAGATATTACTTATATGAGCTAAAGGTGTGTTTCTGCCAATGTTTACATCGGTATGCATGCTCTATAATCGTGTTTACCACGGGATTTTTAGAAAAAAGAATAATAAAATAGTTCAGAATTACAGGGAAGACAGAATTTCTTGCCTTTATCATAAGGGATTGAAATTGAGAGAACCAACCAATCTAAATTAAATTGTTTATTGTGGTATTTTAGATACCACATAAATTTACTAAGCTCTGTACTGATACGTTTATTCCTATCCCTAAATGTAGAGTAATGATTAGAAATTCATTTAGATAACTGAGAAGAGGAACTGCCTATATAATTATTAGTAAATGTATCCCTATTTAACAGGCTAATAATATGTGAGGAGATAATTTGTAAGAGATGACTCGTCCAAGAAAATAACATTCTTCCAAATGCTCTAGGGACGAATTCTGTAGGTTTTTACTCCGAACTAAATGCTTTGCAACGTTTTTGAAAGTAGTGGTTTTCTGATCGCAGCCCTCCCGTGAAATCCGGCTTTGTGCAGCTCCCATCGAACAGTTTTTGTGGAAAATTTGTTCTCAAGGTGGAAGCTGTGCTTTTGTGATCCTTTCTAACAATTCACGTAAGAGCCCGACGATCCGTATCTGAAAGTTTTGGTTCTCTTCCAGAGTTTTGTTTCGACGAGGAGGTTTTTCCCCCGCTTTCTCAAAGGCTGTCATTACTTTCGAGACAGTACTTTTTTATACACCAAACATTTCAGCTGATTTTACTATGCTAGCGCCTGCCATACGAGCACCAACAATTTGACCTCTTTGAAAGTCCGATAGATCTGTCATTTTAATGGATTTTAATTACATTTTTCTGATATTTGAAAAGAAACAGCAATTTTAGCATAACGTATTAAGCAACACTAATAAAAATGAACAAACTTTTGACTGTTTTATAGATATTTCAAAATTATGATGCTACGATGCTAGGTGTTTCCATTATTTTGTCCAACCCTTGTATGTATGCATGTATGTATATGTATACCTATGTGTATATCTCAAAAAGTGTAAAAATTGTAAATAATAAAACGAGAAAATCGGACTATCCTGGAACTTCGTTGTTTAATATATTCTTCTATACAGAATCTTACAAACTTAGATATATATCAATATATATATATATATATATATATATATATATATATATAGATATATATATATATATATATATGCACACGCACATACAAACACACAAACACACATAATGTACATATATATGTATGTGTATATTATATATGTAAATATAATAGACAAATATAATGGGTTATATGCATTTACAACATTGAAGGTATGCAGATATATATAAAATTCAACCACAAACGATTAAATGCGTTCATGGTTCAATTTTATGAATCAATCGTTTGATCAACTGAAAATATAAGGAACCACCGACTCAATGATATCTTCCCCAGAGCAAAAAAAAATCAGTCATCAAGCATCAAATACGTACCTATAGGACGATGGCTACATCAGGATTTAACTTGCCAAAGATTAATTTCATTTCACTATATTCTCGATTTAATTTCAGAATTGATGTACTTATCAAAAGGAATAGCACAGGCATGGCTGTTTGGTTAACAAGCTTGCTTTGAACCACATAGTTTCGCGTTCGGCTCCACTGCGCTACACCTTGGGAATGGTACTCCTACTATAGTTTTGAGCCGACTACTGTCTCGAGAGTGAATTTGGCGGAAACTGTTTGGAAGCCAATCGTCTATATATACATATGTGTGTTTATATTTATATATGTGTCTGTCTGTGTTTGCATGTGTGCAGGCGTATCTTTGTCTCACCAACTCCGTTTGACAATCGGTGTTGGTTTGTTTACGTTCCCAAAATTGATTGGTTCAGCAAAAGTGATAAATAGAATAAGTTCCAGACTTTAACAATTAGTTAGTAATCGGACCGATTTGTTTGATTAAAATCTTTCAAGGCGTTGCTCCAGTATGGTCGCAGTCCAATCATTGAAAGATATAGAAGGTAAACGATAATTATTATACCTATTGCAGGTGTAATTAATTAACTAAACTTTTATTGACCAAATAATTTGTATCTTGGAGGAAGCATTCGTATGAGTAGGTACTGAAAAGTTCCTGGTTTCCGGTGAAAGATAATACAGGAGGGTTAGTTAATTATGATTTTATTCAACATTTCCCTCTCAGATTCACACACTTACTGCAACGGTCCTTCAGTATTTCCAAGCTCTGTAGATAGAACTCGGAGGGTTGGGCCTCCAAACGGCTCTTTTGTGATACCTTTAAAACCAGGAACTTTCAGTCCACTTCGTAGAAAGATGGAAAGAAAAAAAAATCAGTATCATCTTTTATCATTTACTTGTTTTAGTCAATGGACTCCGGCCATGCTGGGGCACCACCGTGAAGGGATGTAGTCGAATAGATTGACCGCAGTATTTATTTTTTAATCTTATAGTTAATACTTATTCTACCGGTGACTTACGACGAACGACAAAGTTACGGAAACTTTAAACAAACTAACACCGGTTTTTAAACGGTGTGAGGGTCACAAACATAGACACGGACTCACACAGTTTCAAAAGAAATAAATGGTTTTGATCGAACATGGACGTAAATAGTTTTAGTTTTTAGAACAATAAAGCAATAAGTGAGATTTTGAGTGTTAATAAGTTAACTACCGAAGGCGACGAGTTGGCAGACACGAAAGCGCGTCGGGCGAAATGCTTAGTGGTATTTCATCTGTCTTTACGTCCTGAGTTCAAATTCCGCCGAGGTCGATTTGCCTTTCATCCTTTCGGGGTCGATAAATTAAGTACCAGTTATGCACTGGGGTCGATGTAATCGACTTAATACCTATGTCTGTCCATGTTTGTCCCCTCTATGTTTAGCCCCTTGTGGGTAATAAAGAAATAGGTATTTCATCTGTCTTTACGTCCTGTGTTCAAATTCCGCCGAGGTCGACTTCGCCTTTTATCCTTTCGGGGTCGATAAATTAGGTACCAGTTGCATATTGGAGTTGATCTAATCGACTGCCTCCCCCTCTCACAAAATTCCGGGCCTTGTACCTAGAGAAGAAAAGAATATATCAACTACTGAATGTTTAAGGTCTTTTCCAATGCAGTTATTATAAACGCGGTCATGGCTGTATGATCAAGAATTACACTTTGCGACCACTTGGTTTCGAACTGAGGCACATTGCACTGCAACCAGATCACGCGTCTTCTGATTTGCCTCCAGACGGACCAAAGCCTTGTGGATGTATTTGGTTGAAACTGTGAAGATTTCTTTGGTGTTGGTATATATATGTATATATATATATATATATATATATACAGATAAATAAATAGATATAGATAAGACTTACTTGGAAATGGATGCGTGACGTTCAATCGTATAATAATATAAATAATATATATATATATATATATATATATATATATATATATGCATATATACATACATATATGTACATAATTACATATATACGTATATGCACATGCATATATGGGTAGAGGACGTCATAGAGAGCGTAAACAACATGAAATACGAAAACATGTAATGCGAACTTTTATGCAAACAACAAAAGAAACAAAAATGGAAAATAAGACAAGCAACATAAAAATGACCCTTCATCAGTTGTCTGCTGTTTTATCTACTCTACATTTCAAGCATTTACGTAACTCTTTAAAATGTTTCAGCTTCAAAGCTGCGGTCATGCTGGGGCATGCATATGTGTGTATGCGTGAGTGTTTGTGCGTGTGTATGTGTGTGTGTGTGTATGTGTGTTGTGTGTGTGTGTGAGTGTGTGTGTGTGCGTGCAATTGTATCGGTGTAGAGCTTTACTGAATAAAAACGAGATGTATTTTCCCAGCTGGAAACAACCTCAGGACATCAATGATGAAAAAAAGAAAAGAATAGAAAAACTTGCATGATGAAACGGACATATTTAGATCGATAATCTGTGCCTCGCACGCAAAAATCATTGCATGTTAAAAAGATAAAAACGCTTCCAGATACCTTAAGAGAATTTTAATTCTTTTTTTTTGTTACATTACGATTGATAGGAAAGGAAAATAAAACGTAAATGCTTATCAAAAGAGCACACTACATTACGGCAGTTAAGTTCACCCACAAATACAGCTGGTATTTCTGACCAGTTATTCAAATGAGAAATGTAGAATAAAGCTTGCTCTCTAATTATATCAGTGGTTCCCAAAGTGGACGGTATAGCTCCCCCTTGGTGGAGTGATAATAGAGTAATGATTCATGCAAAGAGTGGGGCGATAATGGCTAACGATTCATGTAAAAGAAGAAAATAATGGGTTCATTTTTACACTCTGATTTGAATTATTACCCTGTCAATTGACTGCTGACGATAGTATTTAGTCAACGTACATTGGAACTGTCACTGAATAACCAGGACAAAGGATACAGTGGAGCCAGGCATTCGAGCACTCTCTGTCCTGGAAGGAACTGTAGAGTACTAATGAGGGAAGGTTGTCCTTCGTCCTGGGAGCCATTGAAGACGTCTTACTAACCCCTCAAAACCTTAAAATATAAGACAAAGCGGAAGGGTCATCCTGTAAGCACCTTGAACCATATTTTGGTTGGATACCTTTGGGAACAAGAAATAGTGAAATGGATAATCTATCTGCAAAGGGTTAAGAATAGCAAACCGCTGCCACCACCGCCCAAAGCTATCAAGTTCCTAAGGGACGGTGACAATGTTCCTGTGGCGAAAGTAACTGTAGGGAAACCGTTTTCTGTTTTGCATCCAACCTCAGGTTGGAAAATGTAAGAGGACTAGAGAGCAGACTCGTAATCTCAGAGAAGAAAGCTATAATATGACATCGACCTGCTCTCCAGGAGAGCAAAACAATAATCGTGGTTAAGAATGGGAAGAAATACTCGATATTTTTCACCAGCTAAAAAAAAAGTTTTAAGACATATTAGAATTTGATCGACAAAAAACCCTTGTTAAAGGATAGCAAGCGACCTCATTCTCTATTGAAGTCGAATAATTCGGTTTTCCGTCTGGATCAATGTGCTGCTTCTATCAGACGATTAGAATGGTATAACCCAACCCAAACAACTAAAAAGAAAATAGCCACCGAGGTGATAGACCTAGCAACTGAAATCAGCTCAAAGTGGCTATCGTTGATAAGAGACCACAATTGGAACTCTTCTGCAGGCGAAGACTTGTTCAGTTCTCGTTGACCCACTCAGGAGACGAATAGTGGCTAAGGAGCGAAACCCTTGTGACCCTGAACACTGGCTGATGATACGGAAGGATTTCGACATTGTGATGGGTTCAGAATTTCATACAATACCCCTGAGTAGCTCCTGCAGTTTCTGTGCAGAGCAAAGTATTTTCGATGTTTATTTCAACTGATATTAGGATACAAACTAATGAACGAAGAGTTCAAATCCACTGCATACTATATGCCGATGAATATAAAGAGGTCACTTTCTAGAGTTCAGTTAACCAATTTGACCTGGAACACTTATTGAAAACAAGAGTCCGATTTCATGAATAATAATTGTTTATAAAAAAGATATATCTAAACAGCATGTTGCTTAACAGAACGTGGTTAAGCAATTTAGCTGTCAAGCAGAAGCTTGTGTGTCTGGGAGATGCATTGTTTCCCAGGGTAAGAAACTTTAGTTTAGTCCAGCAAGAGTTAATATAACCTGGCAGCGTCAACGAATCAGAGGTGCAACTAAAGCCTTCAGGCATGAAGAGTAATACCTCAAGCAGTAAACTGCCATATCCTATATCTACCTCCTTATGGAAGATAACTTATTCGCGAAATGAATAATTTATGGTAACTACAATTTTAATGGGGGTTCAGTAGGGAAAAATAACTTGGTTATTAGTAGAGAAGGATACTAAATGCAGAATAGAAACGTATCTACTCTCGAAATAAACAGACAAATAAATAAATATATAACATATCGGAACATGGATTTCAACTTTCGCAGCAATGCAGCAGATAAAATAAATATGAGATGGAAAATGCGAAATGTTGTGTGATGACTACAGAAGGTAGATTATTGGGATAAAGCAAAACGTAAAAGAAAAGAAAGAAAAAGAAAGTAAAAGTTCCTTGATTCAAATGTTAATTTACTTTTTACATTTCCGATTCCCTGAAACTCTATGGGTTCCTTTCTGCTCGTCTTTCAGTGGAGTGTGGGGGTTATAAAACGACAGAATGCCTCATAGATTGGAAGCCAGTAACACAATACGAAAACACTGTACTACAAGTATTTGAACTCGGAAAAATCTATCAGTAGCAGGGACTTCCCGCAGGGTATTTTCTCCAGGCAAGAGGTAATTCTTTCGAAATTAACTGAACCCCTACATCTTTTAATTCAGAAAATATTAACAAGTTACTTTGAAACTTTTACAGTATACAATAATTCACCAATTCCTTTCTGTGTGTTTCTTATATGTATATATTATATTTATTTATGTATTTATTTTTACTTAACATCATGTCTCTAATATTTCTTTGTAACGAACTGAATTTACCTTAGATAAAAAGAAGAAAAGAAAGTTAGAAGGACCGAAAGAAAGAGTTTTACACACGCACACACACACGCGCACACACACACAAATGTATAGCTCTCGACATATGCATTGTATGTATGGATGAATGTGCATGTAATATATGTATATGAATGCATATATATATATGTGTGTGTGTGCGTGTGTATGTATATGTATGTA
This sequence comes from Octopus sinensis, assembly GCF_006345805.1. NCBI lineage: Eukaryota > Metazoa > Mollusca > Cephalopoda > Octopoda > Octopodidae > Octopus > Octopus sinensis. The sequence goes on along the minus strand of NC_043003.1, from coordinate 60,413,283 downwards.
TGTATGTTTTTCTCTCTCACACACACCTTTATCTCTGTAAATATATGTGTGTATGAGCGTGTGTTGCGAAAGAGGAGAGAGCGAGAGACAGAGAGAGTCTAAAAGGAAAAAAGGAAAAAAGAGTTGGATAGTGGGGGCGAGAAAGAATGAAAAGACGAAAGAGAAATCAGCAACTTACTTTGAAATAATATGGCATTTCCGAACTTGAATGAATATTTATTTAGCTGAGATGTAAAGAGTTTGCCGTGTTTTAATGATTCATTACAGTTCATTTCAATCGGTATACAAGCACAAACCATACATGTACAGAAATATATTGACACATAACTCACTCAGACTTATTCACACACGCTGCATACACTCGATATATACATGTATATACACATACAAACATACATATATGCACACGCATATATGCACATGTATGTGTGTGTATGTATATTTAAATCTACACCATGGCTTCACGCTGATAACTTAAGCAGTCAGGAAAATGATTAGGTTCTAGAGAGTGGAGACGAAATACGCGTAAACATATGTAAGTGTATGAATACATTCATATATTTGTACATAGTCTCATAGCAACTGTGTAAATCAATTTATATGTTAAGAGCAGTGTGAGAATTGTAGAAGTAAGATCCATTGGAAATGAATATAGTGTAGGTTTCTAGAATATCGCCCCTTTAAAAAATCGAAATAACTTTCTGTGTCCATGTAAGATATTTTTCTTCTCGAATTTGATGTGAAGAAACATCAAGACCAGAATTTCGCAGAATGTTACGCCGGTGAGGGTCTAATAAGAATGAAACCTGTTCAGAGTTATTATTCTTTCTTGCAAAAATTAAACTGAAATGATAGCCTTTGAATTGAGGATTTCTTCTTCTCACCACATACGTATTAGTAATTGACTAATCCATGAAAATTATCCTCTCTCCTTTATCACAAACTTATTTTTCCTCGAATTGCGTCTGTGAATTATTTTCCTCGGTGATTAAACTAAAGTTTGGGGTCTATTTAACAAGATGCAGGATGGCAGGGAGAAAAGATGGCAGTAATGGCTATTATCTGCCCAGTCAATATATAGAATGCTTATAACCAATGGAATAAAAAGTAAAAAGTGAAAGGATGCGCAGGATAGGGAGGAAGAAGAAAGAGCCTCTTGCTCGTTACGAGACTAGAGAGAGGAGTTAAGTTGGAAAACAGAAGTAGACAATGAACAGTGATTTGTCTATCATCGTTGATCATCAACGGGAAGGTGTGACAGGTCAGGTTCGAAACACCCGATAATCGTTAGATACCATCTGATGACATCAATACCTCATGGTCAATGCTACTTTCACTAAAATTGAACGAAAATGTGTCTTCTTTTTAGATATTATCAATATCATATTGTACCAATATATCATTTTTCTTATTGCTAATTTGGCAAATACGGAAAAGAAAGTCAACGATGATCAAAGATGTCCCGAATTAGTCTCATTATTAGCTGTTGAGCGCCCATCATTGACGAGATCAGCGAAGGTCGAAATCACGCGAACAGGTAGTTTCGGCGTTGGAGATGGTGTGTGTGTAAGTATGCATATATATATACATACATTCATACATACATACATACATACATACACACACACACACACACACACACATACATACACACACACACGCACACACACACACATATATATATATATGTGAGTGTGTGTGAGTGTGTGTGTGTGTTTCTCCCTTCGCAGACGATGTAAACAAGCGTGCATTTTGCACCAGTAGAGTTTTTCTCATGGTATCTACCGCAGTAAAATTTATTCTAACAGAGCATCCATGTTTAAATGGAGATAAATTTTACCTCTCAGACAAGTGTAGAAAGTAGGCATAACATACGATTATTAGCTTCAAAAATAAGATTAGCTGCAAGCACTAGCGTAGCTAGAGTGTGTGCCGCCCGGGGCGGCCCTTTTGTTTGCCTCCCCCGGACCCCACAAAAACACAGTTCCGAAAGGGAACCTACAGCCAAAAGTGCTGCGCCGGGCGGACCACCCCTTCCCCGCCCCAGCTACTCTAGTGGCTGCAAGTATTGTTTACAGGGGAGAGTCGTGAATAAAGTTTTCATATTCTTACTTTGTTCGGAATATAATTTCACACTTTACACATTTGTGCTGTTATAAGTAATCTCAGATGTAGCGTAAGATTTGTTTGTAAAGATAAGCTAAAATACTTTTTAATTTATTGGTTCCCCTGTTTGGAATATAGCCAAGGTGGGAGACTGTTTTAAAAAGATTTTGGCGAATGTATTCACTTCAATATATATTGCTGGATGGTACATTTTCCTCGATATCTACAAAATGGCTAAGTTCACCAGGGACCATGGGACACAACTCGAGCTGTTTTACAAGGTCGTATAAATAAACCTAGAGGTGTATACCCCCCCCCATATATATATATGTATATATATATATATAGATAGATATATATAGATAGATATATATTTCTGTGTGAGCTAGAGTTTGAGGAACCAACTAAAGGATAGTACCTATCCAATTCACTGCTGGTAATGTACCTAATTATTCATAGCCAAGTGCTAGTTATTGCCTGGCAATCTCACAACTGAGTATTGTATATGGGCGGGAGTAAACGAGTGGTTTACCCTTAATTTATACGGCAAATAAAAACACCGACAGGATATAAAATCGAAAGACATCAACCGGTAAACATTCAAGTATGTCTGTTTATTCAAATGTATTGGATGAATACTCATACATGTATGAGTGATACAGATTACTGAGTGGAAAAAACCTGGTAACTGCAGAGACAAGGGTATGAATACATATAAGCATATAAAAACAAATGAACAACTGAGCAAAAATCTAAATGGGTGTGTAGGTACTAGCTTCCTACAGCCGTTTCTGCCGAGAGGCAACAAAATCTTCCAGGTTATCTTCATCACTTCAGTGTTATGCAAGGATGAGCAGACAAGGGTTGAATAATGGATGCGCCCCTAGGCTTCTTCAGAGGGTCTAAGTAGCTGTGGGGGCTAACGCATATAAAAGTCAGTTAAGAATAGATAAGGTGTGCTTATCCTTCTAAACAGAGTAGAATAAGAATAAGTGTAAGAGCAAATACAAGAATACAAGGGAAATACAACATAGTACAATGTTGTGGGCATAGCAAGGAGAAATAAGGGACATACTTCTCGTAATATATTTATAAGGTCCATGTTACTTCATCCAGTGGTGGGTAGGTGAATGTAGTCGTTCTCAGAAGGAATTTTTTCAGGAGGGATAATTTTGGGCAGTAGTTCACATTGTGTTTCCATAATACTTTAGTGGTGGGTTTGATGGTATAGTCCATGTTACAGGGGCGAACGTTTATATGTAGAATGTCAGTTAGTAGGTGTAGCGTTGCAAAGGATATGGCATAAGCAACTTATGAACCCATCTTGGGAAATTCGGTACTGAGTGTATCAATGAGAGAAAACTAGGTGAGGCTAAGATGCGATGTTAAGTGTTCGTTACATTTTTGCCCATCAACTAATCTCGAAACCTCTATGTGTAGTGGAGTGGGGTCATGGTCAGTCCTACAACCCAATTGCTCAGCTCTTATTTGGAAGCAATGGCGTGGTTCTGGTTCATTGATGGCTATCAATTAAATCAATGGGCAGCAGGAACAAGTAAACGAACAAAATAAAACTAATAAAACAAATACAACAAGTAAAACAATTAAAGCAACTAAAACTATGGGAAAAGAATCATATAGAACAAAATAATTAAAAAATATAAGAGAAGAATATAAACATATAAGTAAATAAATAAGTAGACAAATAAATAACTGTAGGTACATACGTACGAATAGAAATAACACTGACTGTAACAATATAATCTCAACAACGGTAATGACAAAAATAACAATAATAATATAGGGTTGTTATGGGCACAATTTGCCTAGTGAATTCTAACTACGGATTTGTTAGTGAATGCATGTAGTGTTTTCTATTAGTATATCTTAGGTAACGTGTAACGTATCTAATTAGTGATTATTTTTGTAAACAAATAAACAAATAAACTGGATAAATAAATAAAAACTGCAAAACTTGTGAGTGGATTTGGTTGACAGAAACTGAAAGAAGCCTGTCGTTTATATATATATATAATATATATATATATATATATATATATATATATATATATATAAGAAAAACAAGTAAAAAATAGAAAATGCTAAAATAATTTTATAGTGAACATTTCAGTACCGGTTTCGGTCATTTGGAGACCTTTTCAACTGTAACGATTAAATAATTAAATTTAGAAAAATTAGAAGAAAAGTTTTCTTAAAAGAATATTTCTATAGTAGTGTTCAGATTTAAGTGGCATTCTGCCTTTCTCTGACTCCTTGTTTGCACTTGTGTGTTCGAGGTAGTTGTGAGTTGTTGGTAGGGTAGTAGAGGGAAGGCTGGTGAGGAAAGGGGGGTGGGAGAATCTGGGAGTGCCCTGATGGTCGTATTTTGAATGGTCAGTGGCGGCTGGCAGTCTCAGTTCAATTCAGGAGAATATTTATATTGACAGGCTTGTTTATAGAATTAGCGTAGGTGTTATACTAAAAAACATTAGTGACAAACTTAAGGGGTAGGGGTGGAGAAGAAGAAGAAGAAGAAGAGAAGAAGAAGAAGGAGAAGGAGAAGGAGAAGATGATGGTGATGGTGGTGATGATTATGACGACGATG
>NC_043003.1:60391072-60403572 GCF_006345805.1 Octopus sinensis | reverse complement strand
TTACTATTACTCAAGTCAAGACGAAACTCTGAGTTTCAGATGCCGAAGTGGAAATCCACAACACCATCTCTTCGGTTATCTGGCCATCTGAAAAACGCTATGAAAAAATACCGTTATATAAAGGGAAATTACTGTGTTATAATTCTGCTCGCGAACCCACGTGCGTACTTATACGTCACTATGAAAACGTACACATCTTCACTCGCATTTTTCGGCAAATATATACGCATCTATATACAAACTCATACACACACACATGCGTACCGTAAAAGTTCATACATACGTCTATATACGCACAAGCACAAGAAAAACCATGGTTAAAGGTAACAGAAAAAACATAAGGAAGTATACAAAGCATAAAAACCACGTTCATATATGGACATGCCCCTATGCACTCATACACACACACGCCCATATGTACATACCCGCACATATTTATATACGCATACATACACACGCATATACAAAAAATGAATATACATATGCCCCCCGCCAAAAAAAAAATGGAAAAATACTAAGTAAAAACGTCTATATATATATGTGCATTCTTATGCCCGCACACACGCACACATCTAAAACTGCCCTCTCATACATATTCACACACGTGTACACATGAATCTATATACACATCTATATAGGCACAGGAAAAAATGCAGGATAGAAAAGTACAGAAAAAATTAATGTGTGAAAATATAAAAATATATATGAAATAATAAAAGGTATAATGAGATAAAAAACTTTTTGGGACATAATATAGAAAGCAAGCTCTATCTGTTTTCTTTAAGGGACCAAAAACGTAACAAAAATTTAGTCACATATGGGCATGATCTGAAAAGTTCTGTCCTTGAGTTTAGACATATAGTAGGGTCTAAGCTGCTTTTCCAGATAAGCCATCTCTCCATGTCGCATAGACCGCACCTTCAGCTGCCGTTGGTGTAGGGCTTACATTTGGCCAAAATCTTCCAATGGATGTTATAATCGACACCTTTATCTTTTAAAGACCATATATGATTAGATAATTTTGTCGCTTTTCTTTTGTTCCAGTGCCTAAAACTCAAGGTGTGGTTATTGAACCTGGCCTTGAAATTACCCTCTGTAAGGCCCACGTATTTCTTCGTCGAAACGGTGTCTTTAGTGGTTATAGAGTCCACGGTAGCTTCATAGATGCTGGTCTCGGACATGCAAGCTCCATTTAGCGGGCACATTTTTTTATTCCTGCATGACAACAGCTGTTTCTTTTGTTGTTTTGTGTGTTATATGTGATTATATTTTAAAATTTAGGTAGTAGAACTAAAACTAATTTTTAAATTGTGTTTATTGAAGAGTTTCCTATAAGTATGGTTAACTGGAAAATGTCTATCTATCAGTGTTAAGAAATATTTACCTATATTGAAGGTCACCTCGGATGCGTAAGGGGGTGTAAACCAGATGATCTTCCTATTTTTATTTTTCCTCTTCTTTACTGTTGCGAGTGAAGATGTGTACGTTTTCATAGTGACGTGGGTCCGCGAGCAGAATTATAACACAGTAATTTCCCTTTATATAACGGTATCTTTTCATAGCGTTTTTCAGATGGCCAGATAACCGAAGGGATGGTGTTGTGGATTTCCACTTCGGCATCTGAAACTCAGAGTTTTATCTTGACTATTGAGTAAATGTAACATATTATTTTATTGATAAATTTCCTCTATTTACATAATATTGAGGTCTCTTTCTTTCTTTTGTTATCTTACCGTTTTTACCAATATATATATATATATATATATATATATATATATAGGCCTAGGAGGGGCTGTGTGGTAAGTAGCTTGCTTACCAACCACGTAGTTCCTGGTGCAATCCCACTGCGTGGCACCTTGGGCAGGTGTTTTCTACTATAGCTGTGAGTCGACCAAAGCCTTGTGAGTGGATTTGGTAGACAGAAACTGAAACAAAGCGGTCGTATATATATATATATATATATATATATATGTGTGTGTGTGTGTGTGTGTGTGTGAGTGGAGCGCCGCCTTTAGTCGAACAAATCGACCCCAGGAATGTATGCTTTGTAAGCCAAGAACTTATTCTACCGGCCTCTTTTTGCCGAACCGCTATATATATGTATGTATGTATTTATGCATGCATGTATGTATTTGTGTGTTTGGGTTTGCCTCCACCATCGCCAACGCTTTATAACCGATGTTGGTGTGTTTACATACCCGTAACTTAGCGGTTCGGCAAAAAGAGGCCGGTAGAATAAGTTCTTGGCTTACAAAGCATACGTCCTGGAGTCGATTTGTTCGACTAAAGGCGGCGCTCCATTATGGCCGCAGTCAAATGACTGAAACAAATAAAAGAATATATGCGATGGGCTTCTTTCAATTTCCGTCTACAAAATCCACTCAGAAGGGTTTGGTCGGCGCGAGGCCATATATGCGAAGACATAGAGAGTAACACGTAATAACGCTTTCACTAATGATCCATGGAGGGGAAGTATGATCAAACCATGAAGTTAGTCTTAAACAAGGCAGAATAAATATACAGAATAAATATAGAAAATAATTTTGGCGTGCATTGTATCTTTTCTGTAGTAACACAACAAGCATATTCTTGATATAAATATGTATATTATTAATATATTATGTGACATGTTATCTTTAATTTAACTGGCTACAAAGACACGCAGAAGATTCATCTCAGAAATATCACGTTGGTAAGTAACAAAGTTGAAGTCATGTAATATCTATCTATCTATCTATCATGCATCTCTATCTCTCTCTATACATGCATACATACATACATACACACATACCACACACACACACACACACACACACACACAAACACACATATATATATATATAATATATATTATATATATATATATATATATATAGGTTATATATGCAGAAGCAGGTATGGCTGTGTGGAAAGAAGCGTGCGTACCAACCACATGGTTTCGGGTTCAGTCCCACACTGCTTGTGACTGAACCCCAAAACATGTGCTTGGTATATTATACCCTCTTTTAGCATCGAGTTCACCAAAGTCTTGTGATTAGACTTCGTAGAAGGAAACTGAAAGAAACCCGTGGTATATATATATATTTATGTGTGTGTGTGTGTGATATGTGTGTTTCTGTGTTTGTCTCTAGCCATCGCTTGACAACCGATGTTGATGTGTTTATGTCCCCGTAACTTAGCGGTTCGGCAAATGTCATCGATAGAATAAGTACAAGGGTTACAAAGAATGAGTTGGGGGGTCGATTTGTTCGACTAGAGACGGTGCTCCAGCATGGCCGCAATCAAATTACTGAAACAAGTAAAAGCATAAAAGAATATACACACAAACACACACACAAATATGGACATATATGTGCTTATCTTTTATCTTTTATTTTTTACTGGTTTCAGCACGGGGCTGAGGTCATGCTGGTACAACACCCGTAGTCACTGGGTGTTGTTTCCGGTAATGTTTTTGGTGAAATAGCGCGTTGGACGGAGCTGCTCTTCTTTGCGTCTCCTGCTGCAATGTGGGTTCATCTGATATCTCAGATAGAAACCTGTCCAGACGTTCCTTGAAAACTTCCACATCAACAACATGTAGATCTCTAATGTTGCTTGGCAGGATGCTAAACAATTGAGGGCCTTGAAACCCAGGCTATTGCAGTATTGTGTCCTTACTTTAGATGGGGAAGACTGGATCTTAGGTATGATGCAGTGCTGTCCAGTTCTAGGTTTGGTATAGGTCTCAACTCCAGAATTGGGAGCTAACCGCTCCAAGATCTTCCTAATATATGTCACCGCATATCTCTCTCGTCTTCTCTCTAGGGAACGGATACTCTGCTAGTTTAGCCCAACTTTTGCATCGAGTCAATCTTCTTTGTGTATTGGCGCTGGATTGCTTTGAGTCCCACAGTTCATTTCACAACCAGTGGGGACCATGGTTGGGAGCAATAGTCCAAACAGCTGAGAATGAAAGTCTTCTATAGGAGTAGCAGGGCCTCCCGTTTCTTGGTTCTAAATGTCTACAGAATCCATCCAGCCACTTGCCTGCTCAGTGTTGCCATCTAATAATATGTGTATGGAATGTTGAATCATTGCTCATGTGAAACCCCAGGTCAAGCACCGACTCTGTCCTTGGGATCGCATTAACTTCTGGTCCAATGTATTTCGATTTTAGCCTAGCGTTGAACTGCATGTTATTCTTGTTAGCCAATTTGTATATTTCATTCAGGCCTTTCTGCAGTTTTATGATGTCCTCTGGTTTCCTAACTGCCTGTGATACTTTTGTGTCGTCAGCATAACTTGTCAGATTGGCTGACTGTACCGCAAAAGGAATGTCTGAGGGCCACCACAAATATCAGTGGTCCCAGTACAGTTCCCTCTGTAACTCTGCTGCGAATTGTGAGTGAGCACCATTGCCCTTCAGAAAATCACGCAGCCACTCTCCCAGTTTTCCAGAAATACAAAAGTTTCGCGGCTTGTGATATATCATTCTATGATCAACCTTGTTGAAGGCCTTGGCAAAGTCGAGGTATATCACGTTTACAGCTGACTGGTTTAGCTGTTGCTTCAGTACTCAGTCAAAGTGCTGCAGCAGCTGTGTGAGGCTACTCTTCCCTGGACGGAAGCCATGTTGCATATTTGTGAGAAGGTTGTTTTCTTCTAGGAACGTGATCAGCCTTTTTTCTGACAATGCGTTCCATTGTCTTGCTAACATGTGAGGTCAGAGAGATGGGCCTGTAGTTTTTGAGCATCTGCTCTGCTCCCTCATTTATAGACAGGGCATATTATACCCTCTTTTAGCATGTTGGGAAGTTTACCACATGCAAGGAAACTCTGAAAGAGTATCTGCAGTGACTTTGCAAGAGCCTTTTACATGTATTTAAGGGAACAGCCGGGAGTCCATCTGAGTTTGATCTCAACTCATCAATGACCTCTTTTATTATGTTGATGTAATCGATGCTTACCTCTTTTCCGAATAGATTTGTTACGTTGAAAAACACCTCAGGCAGGTTTATTTACATATTTTCCACTGAAGAAGTGAAAACACTTTAGAATTGTTTATTCAGTGCTTCGCTTATCTTCCCTGGGTCTTCAGTTAGTGAGCAGTTTTTACCAAATAGTGGCATTTTACTAACCCCTTTACCAACGCGTAGAAGGCCTTAGTATTTCTTTTTATACTTTCAACGGCCCAGGTTTCTCTTTCTTTTACATGAGAGATTTTGAGTTCATTTTCTCTCTCGAAGTGTTCCTCTATCAGGTGGAATTTCGCACTGTCATTAAGGTGTTTATTTAAACGATTCGAGATCTTTATTCTCCGCCGCATGAGTATTCTCCTGTCTGGGGGTAATGATGTGTTTGTGCGTATTGGCTTTCTTCTCTGGGACATATTTAATGCATATGGCTCGCATTATTGACACGAATTTATTAAGTTTCATATCTATGCCTTGCATAGATAGCTTGCAGATCAGTCCTGCTCAAGTATGTTTTGCAAGTGATTTCCAGTCAGCCAGATAGAAATTTAGGCTGGATAGGTGTTGAGCGCCATCTGTGCGTAGTTTATCTTTAGTTAATTCCGCGCCACACATTATCAGTTCTATGATGCTATGGTCTGAGAATATTGTCGGTGAAATATTTACCTTGTGAATGATTTCCTGGATATTTTTGTGCCTGGTTGAAGAGAGTATGATCTGCTCCATGAACAGCATTTTCGTAAGATCAACTAGAGATTCTGTTTGATTTCGCTCTTTGTGCGTCATTCCTGGGGTTATATTACCCTCAGGCCACCTTATGTTTGGTAAGTTGAAGTCACTCATCAGGAAAATAGTAGTACGTTGATCCACATGTGTTAGTACTCCCTTTATCGCTTTGAGGCTTTCTCCAAATTTTCCATCATGATTTGAGGCATCAGGTGGGTGATATAGTGTGCATATCACTATATCAAGATGCTTTAGATGCACTATGAGTGTGTCACACTCCACGTTCGAGTGTATATATATATATATATATATATATATGTACTATGTATATTCTTTTAGAAACCGAGAGAGATGACGATAGTTACAGACTGTTACACCTCTTCTTATAAATTGATAATATGTGATGCAAAAATCACATTAATATATTCATACATACCTACAAAACACACATATATATATACGTGTATTTATCTATCTGTCTATCTATCTATCTATCTATCTATCTATCTATCTATCTATCTATCTATCTATCTATCTATCTATCTATCTATCTATCTATCATCTACATACCTATATATATATATATATATATATATATTATATATATATATATATAATATATATATATATAATATTCTTCTTTCTTTCTTTTACTTGTTTCAGTCATTTTGACTGCGGCCATGCTGGAGCACCGCCTTTAGTCGAGCAACTCGACCCCGGGACTTATTCTTTGTAAGCCCAGTACTTAATCTATCTGTCTCTTTTGCCGAACCGCTAAGTTACGGGGCCGTAAACACACCAGCATCGGTTGTCAAGCAATGCTAGGGGGACAAACACAGCAGACACACAAACACACACATACATATATATATATACATATATACGACAGGCTTCTTTCAGTTTCCGTCTACCAAATCCACTCACAAGGCATTGGTCGGCCCGGGGCTATAGTAGAAGACACTTGCCCAAGATGCCACGCAGTGGGACTGAACCCGGGACCATGTGGTTGGTTAGCAAGCTACTTGCCACACAGCCACTCCTACGCCTATATATATATATATATATATATATATTATATTATATATATACATACCTATATATATATACATACCTATATATATATATATACATACCTATATATATATGGTCAGAAGACGCCATGATAGATCGTTAGCCACTACACACATTTTTTTTCTCTCCTTGTTTTTTCTGTGTACCTTTCTGTAGAAGAGCGCAGGCTCGAAACGTAAAAGACTTTTTTCTATTCCTGAGCGTTATACTAATACATCTGTTTGTTTTGTACACCACCTGTCTTCGTCTTTAGTTTTTTTCGTAAACTTTCCCTATGTATATATATATATATATATATATATAGGGGGAGGGGGGCGAAAGAACGAGAGATAGGAGGTGGATTTAGACACATAAGTAGAGAAGCAGAGAGACAAACATTAAACTGAAATATAAACAGCACATCACGTCAAATGTATTTTTATGTATTATGATGCAAATTTATAGGTGCAATTAATGCATACTAAATATGTTCTTTATGTCAAATGATATAGGCTCCCTTTGATAAATTTGGCTTCACCTTTAACATGAATCATGAGGCTTTTGTTGAACACGAGTAGACTACAACATTAATACTTCAATTTATATATTTCAAAAGTTATCAGACTTGCAAGAAAACAAATTTCCTGAATGTACAAGTAGATGTTGTCAGGGAAGAACGCGTTCTTATGACAGAGAATTATTAGTGAAGGATGCATTATCATGTACCATTCCAGAATAACGGCACTTTATTTATGTTTCTCTATAGTTAGTAATAAACGAATTCTTATATCAGTAATATAATGAATGTACTCTATCGCAAGAATTTAGTAGGCGTACTATACCAGATTTTATCACACGTCAACGCCATCTTATTAGACTATCTCTCTCATTCACTCACTCACTCACTTATTCACCCACTCACTCACTCACTCACTCCCTCACTCACTCACTCACTCACTCACTCACTCACTCACTCACTCACTCTCTCTCTCACTGTATATATATATGTGTGTGTGTGTGTGTGTGTGTGTGTGTGTGTTTGTGTGTGGAGGCGCGTGGCTTAGTGGTTAGAGCGTCAGCATCATGATTGTAAGATTGTGGTTTCGATTCCTGGACCGGGCGAGGCGTTGTGTTCTTGAGCAAAACACTTTATTTCACGTTGCTCCAGTCCACTCAGCTGGCAAAAATGAGTAACGCTGCGATGGACTGGCGACGCATCCAGCTGGGGAACATATGCGCCATTGAAACTGGGAAATCGGGCCCATGAGCCTGGTTAGGCCTTAAAAGGGCGCATTTATTATATATAATAGAAATATGTTTCAAAAGGAAAATAGAAACTACACGTGAAAAAGATATGGGGATAGTAAGAAGAAAAAAGCGAAAATGCACATTGAATATCAAAAAATAAAGGCTTTTTAATGAAAAATAGTAATAAATACAACTAGATGAACTGAGGTAGAATTAAGAGGAATAGAAGTCATTATTATGAATTGTTAAAGAGATTCAAAGTCAAACTGGTGTCGTCATTGCTGTTCACTGGCTTTCAATGCGTACCGATTATCAAACGGTATTGGGTCTACTAGTCCCTGAGTAAAAAGATTGTGTAAGGGAGGTAAGTAGTTCTAGACTTGGTGCAATTAGGATCGATATAATACTGTAATATGAATGGTATAAGGAATTTATGGGTGTTAGTAGCATTATTGGTAAGGCTAGCAGTGATCTATATTATGCTGTGTTCATGTTAAGTTGTGGATTATATATATATATATATATATATATATGCAGACGCAGCCAAGGATTATATATGGCTTCATGGTTAAAATGTTTGATTCTCAAGTGATGAGCTACCGTGATCGATTCCACTGCGTGAAATATTGAGCATAAGCGTAGGCTTGTCTATGTGGTAAGAAATTTCCTTCCCAACTACACAGTTCTGGGTTCACTCCCACTGTGTGACGCTTTAGGCAAGTGTCTCCTGCTATAGCTTCGGGTCGACAAAGCCTTGTGAGTGGATTTGGTGGATGAAAACTAAAAGGGGACCGTCGCATATACATCTATGTGTGAGTGTGTGTTCATTCGGGTCTGTGCTTGTCTCCCTCTAACGCTTGATAACCGTTGTTGATGTGTTTACGTCCTTTTTCGAGGATCGGCAAAAGAGGTCGATTGAATGATACCAGGCTTAAAAAGAAAATAAGTACTGGGGTCGTTTAGTCCGATTAAATTCTTCAAGGCGGTGCTCCAGCATGGCTGAAACAAGTAAGAGATTAAAGATATGTGTTTTATTACAGACGTTGTTGGATTTCATGACTTGTTAGTGAAATTCATTAAATTTTAACTATGTAGAACTCCATTGGATAGCCTCTCTTTGTAATTAAAAGTGCCAGCTAGCCATACATAGTTTATAATCTTTTTGAAGAATCACATTAAACGTCTCTACCATTTTCACGATAATTCTATGAGTAAAGAGTCAAATAATCGGAGAACTGGACTATTCTCATAGCCAAAATCAATTTAAGACGCAATAATGTATAGGGGAACTTTTATTTAATCATTCCACTTGAGAAAGAAACCCCAAAGTATGCAAACTTACTCATAATGACATTGGATACATATTGGATATCCAACAGGGCCAGCTGAGTCACAGTTAGGGTTCCTTTCGTTCTAGGTTTCTTTCGATCAGAAACTAAACAACAACAAAGCCAAACAGCCAAATCTATCACAATTACCTCATGCTATCTTAAGAATGGGTGAACCTAATTAGATCCAGATTCAATAAGATTGTCAAATAAGCCTCTCTTTCTAACTTTGGCTCAAATCAGTAATTAGTGGAGGAGGCATCGATTCCAGTATTTCATTGGCTCTTATTTCATCGTTTCCAAAAAGATGAATAGCTCAGTCGACGTCGGTGGAATTCGAGCTCAGGACGAAATGTGTCAAGAAAGAACACTAAGCATTCGGCCATCGTGCTACGATTCTGTCACCTCACCTTCTTATGCTTATCAGATAATAAAAAAGGAAAATGAATTCATCAACTGGGACATCTTTGACTACAAGACTTTCTTCAATAATGACTAGACCGTGAGGATGAGAAGGCAATTGATTAGGATACGGACGTAGATCTTACTTGCAATATTCAAACGTGAGATGCCATGATAGTTATTGCAATCCTTTCGGTTTTCTTTCTTATAGATGGTGATGATAGGTCCATCGCGGAAGTCGTTCGGGAGGGTCTTGCTTTCTCAGATCTTGAGGATAAGGAGCATCAGATGATTTCTCAGCTCAGGACCTCTTTGCGTAAAAAAAACGCCTCACAGCTCTCCATCTGCCATTCAATGTCTCTGCCGCCCTCGCCCCATGAGTTCAACAAGGCATTCGATCGCATGACACCGGGTAAAGCCCCAGGACCAGACAACATCCCATTTGATTTTTTCACGCACAGAGTGCCTGGGCCGAGAAATGTTTCATTACATCGTATTAAAATAAATGGGTTAAACCACCAGAGTACATAAAATGTGTTTGGCTTCTCTTTGTAGTGAGTGTAGCATGGAGGAAGAGTACTTATTGCATACATGCATTTCATAAAGACTGCTAAAATGACATGAACCAACAAATGTTGTGGTAGTTTTCTGGTACACACTGTATAAAACAAAATGCATTAAACTACACTATACGATTGGTAAACCACCCTACACTTCACACAACTTCATTTTACCATAAAAATATGTTACGACGCACTGAATTGCACAAAATAAGTTTCACTACATAACATTGCAAAATATATACTCCAATATTGTGTAAGAAAAGAAAAGATCCAAAATTGCGAATGTACCTCAACGAATTCGGAAAAATACATTTAAAACAATTGAAAAACTATAAAGATCAAATCCACAGGAAATATGTTGACAGTTCCTTTTAAACTAAGTTCAACTAAAAAGTACTACTTTCCTAGATGAACATTATTACATGTTATATGTATCCGTAAATTGACTATATATTTAACCCTCACATAAAAAAATTACATACCCTTTTTCTAATAATCTATCTATCTATCTATCTATCTATCTATCTGTCTGTCTGTCTGTCTGTCTGTCTGTCTGTCTGTCTGTCTATCTATTTATCTATCTATCTATCTATCTATCTATCTATCTATCTATCTATCTATCTATCTATCTATCTATCTATCTATATGCATGTATCCATTTTGAAGCGCAGAGACACAATCACAGTAAACATAAATGCTATATATCTCAGTGAAAATGTTGATATACTTGTACATATGGACATATACCCACACACACTCGCACATACGCAGAAACACATTTGAACTTTCTGAATTCTACTTAATGCTACTTGAAAGTTTTTACATATATATATATATATATATATATATATATATATATATATATATATATATATATATATATATATATATGTCTATATATGTCCGTTTGTATGTATTTTGAAAACATTTTTTCAGATATCATTAAAAGCAACAGTATATATAATAAAGGAGATATTATTACTCCATTATAATACATATACGACATTATAGTAAACTTTAGTAGTAAGCTAAACAAGCCAAAAGTTCAAACATACAAAGAAAGTATGGAAAGGTCTTATCTAGCAGATATCAATAAAAGAGAAAAAACAAACAAACAATCAATGCAAGAGAAAAAACAATAGAACAAAGAAGAAATGTAAAATAATAAAATTGTTTTATTGATGAAAGACATGTAGAAATTGAAAAAGAACTACAAGAAAATAGAAGAGAATATTTCTTGACACACATGCGTACACAATGCGAAATATGTAAATGCATTGGTATCTCTTTCTCTATAATATTTTTCTATCACCTTCTCTGTATTTCCCTCTGTTTCTCTCTCACTCACGAACACTTGACAATGCTCTTTCTAAAAGAATATTTCTGTCTCATTCTTCATAAACTCATTCTATCTTATTGCATTTGCTTTGTTTTGTTTTTTTTTTTTTTGCTCTCGCTTTCACTTATACGTATGCACGTGTGTGTATGTATGTATGTATGTATGTATGTATGTATGTATGTATGTATGTATGTATGTATGTATGTATGTATGTATGTATGTATGTATGTGTAGTATGTATGTATGTATGTATGTGTGTATGTATGTATGTAGTATGTATGTATGTATGTATGTATGTATGTATGTGTGTATGTATGTATGTATGTATGTATGTATGTATACACACATATATGTACTGTTTCATAACTCTTTTACTTATTTCAGTCATTTGACTGTGGCCAAGCTGGAGCACCGCATTTAATCGAGCAAATCGACCTCAGGGCTTATTACTTGTAAGCCTAGTACTTATTTATCGGTTTCTTTTGCCGAACCACTAAGTTACGGACACACAAACGTACACACACACACACACACACACACATATATATATATATATATATATATATAATATATATATATATATACAAAAAGCAATAAAGATTCAAGTTAATTTAAATGAATTTACTTGAATATGGTACCTAACTTAGATGCCCCCCAAAAAAACTATACTGTTTTAACAATACAGTAATGTGGGGTGATTATAAGCGAGAAAGAAGCAACAAGAATGGATAGGTTTTTAGTACAATCGTTTCATACAAGGACAGGCTTTATTAAAAGTTGCAAAAATTACAGCATATAAACGTGTCCCGTACTCAACAGCTAAAATACATGTGAGTCTCTAGACATCCTAGTGGTTGAGGCTATACTCATGAAGTAATGTAGATAATTA
>NC_043003.1:60376072-60386072 GCF_006345805.1 Octopus sinensis | reverse complement strand
CTAACCAGACTCATGGACCCAGTCTCCCGGTTTCTGTGGCGTATGTGTTCCCCACCAGCTGGACAGGACGCCAGTCCATCGCAGCGTTACTCAAGAAAGAGGAAGAGAGAATGAGAGAAAGTTGTGGCGAAAGAGTACAACAGGGGTCGCCACCACCCTCTGCCGGAGCATCGTGGTGCTTTTAGGTGTTTTCGCCCAATAAACACACACAACGCTCGGTCTGGGAATCGAAACCGCGAGTCCTATGCCCTAACCACTAGGCCATTGCGCATCCACAAAAAATGCGCCCTTTTAAAGCCTAGCCAGGCTCATGGACTCGGTTTCCCGGTTCCTGTGGCGTATGTGTTCCCCATCAGCTGGACGGGACGCCAGTCCATCGAAGCGTTACTCATTTTTGCCAGCTGAGTGGACTGGAGCAACGTGAAATGTATTTTGCTCAAGAACACAACGCGTCGCCCGGTCCAGGAATCGAAACCACAATCTTACGATCATGGTGCTGACACCCTAACCACTAAGCCACGCGCCTCCACAATTGGTTATATCATACGTTAAACAAAGAATCATAAATTTCGACCTACATGCATTTAATTTTAGCTTTGCTTCATCAGCGTTAAAAGTATAGTAACGACCAAACGGTAATTGTTTATTACTCCACAAACGTTAATTACTTTGGCGTCTTTGTGCTTCATAAAGTTATATGATGGACACTATATTTAATACAATGCACGTGACATTACGTAGACAGAATGATAACATTTCTGCTGAAATATACTAACATTTAGCCTTGGTGAAAGTTTTCTTATCTATTTGATGCAGTGAAAAAAATAACTAAACCTCTGAGACTCGTAAACAAATTAATTAATACCTTGGAGTGAATTCAATCAATTTGGCGCGTAAATTTCCAATCAATTATCTTGTCAATCAATTGTTAATCGATTGTCATGTCTACTAAATCGATTGCCGATGAAATATTTTGTCTACTTAACGTAACAAAGATATGTTGAACTTCGAGATTCGCGTAAAAACAAAAAGACTAGCAAAGCAAAACAAAACCCCATTAATTAATATCCTGGAAGTGATTCAATCGATTTTTGCGCGTGGGAAAATGTACCTTGCCACAAAAAATATATCATATTTAATGAAATACGTGTTAAATGAAAATGGAAGTCTACTGAGGCGACAGACTGTTCGTTTATATAAAATTTGTTTCCACCACTCAACCCTGTACCGTGTCATAGTTGCAGCCTTCAGTCACGTGTTAAAACGCAGCCTTCGCTGGTTCGGTATAGCTGGCTGTACAATCATACCACACAGAATCTGATAATAATTAATTGCGTTACTTAGCCCGTCTGAGGAAAAGAGGGAGAGTGGAAAATAAGGGAGAGAGAGAAGCGTCCATGATGTGAAGTAGAGGGAATGTAATTGTAACGCTTTCACGTGATTAGTTGAAGGGAAGGAGACGAGAAGAAAAAGGAGAGGGAAAAAGAGGATAAAGCGAAGAGTGAGACAGAAAGAAGGACAAGAGAGAAGAGAGAGAGAGAGAGAGAGAGAGAGAGAAACGGATAGGGAAAAAGGGAGAGAGAAGCGTCCATGACGTGAGATAATGGGAACATAATAATTTTAGCAGAGGAGTGATGTTCTGATGGTGAGGTTAAAGAAAGGCAGAGATGAGGGGAGACAGATGATGATGATGTTGGTGGTGGTGGTGTTGGTGATGGAGATGAAACTGGTAGTGGTGACTGGATAGTGAAAAGTTTACTTTTAAATTAAACTAAGTTTTTTTTATATCACTTAAAGCATGCGCATAAGTGCAATTCCGTGAAATGTTCACGCTTATTTACGTGGATGATATATGCAATTCAATTAAAGATTGTATCATATGTACAGGATATGTTTTATTATAAATATGAGTGAGTGTTCATTTTATGAGTGCTGTGTATTTAGTCTATGAAATTGTGCTTAAAGTATATAAAGTGAATATATAAAGTGCATTAAGTAATCATCGTATTCCAATTGCTTTCATTTTTCAATGAGTAGCAGATGAGCGGCTATGTTTCTATACGGATGCAACACAGTTACGCTTTCATGTTTTTTGGATGAAGTTTTCAGAAGTAACCCAATAAGGTTACCATAAATTCCATGAAATATTCACGGGTCCCGCTAGTAATGTATAATTCTGAAATATCTGGTTAACTTGATAGTTATCATTGGCCCTATAATGCAATTGATATATCGACTTCATATATACGAGGTCTGATCAACAAATATCCGGACTGTTGCCGTAGTAACGAAGCTAAATCACACAAGATGAAGCCGCTTAGCACAGATTGACCACAAAGTCTGCTATGCATGCGCACTAATTTTTAACGTTCTAACTCACTTCCGCTATTACAGCAGTGTTTTGGAAGGGAGGTGTGTAGCGTTTAATCGTCGTATTGACTATAACAGAGAAAGTTGTCATGGCGATACCTGCTCAGAAGTCTGTGCAAAGTTGCAGAAAGTGTATGGAGAAAGGTGTATAAGAACTACACAAGTGTAGGAGTGGTTGAGATGTTTCCAACATGGCCGAAAAAATGTCGATATTGATGAACGTTCTGGATGATCCGCAACCAGCAGAACTGAGAAAAAAATATTACGGATGTGAATGCAACTGTGAAGGGAAATCGTCGAATCACCATCCATGAGTTATCAGAGGATGTGCAGATTAGTTACGGTGCAGTTCAGTCCATTATCACTAAAGATTTGGGTATGAGGAGCGTGGTATTTCTAACGACTTTTTTGTTTCCTGAGTTCAAATGCCACTGGGGTCGACTTTGTCTTTCATCCTTTCGGTATCTATAAAATAAGCACCGGTTAATTAAGAGGGTCGATGTAATTGACTTACCCACCCCTCAAAATTGCTGGTCTTGTGCCAAAATTTGAAACCAATTCATATTCGTAGGAGAAGAAATGAACATCGTTTTCTCGTATGAAGACAACAATTAATCTCAGGAAATATGAGCAATAAACCAATTATATAATTACTTAGTCTAAATTTACTGAAGGTGCCCATATTTTTGGATATTCTCCTTCCTCCAAATTTGCACGCGCACGCACGCAGGCATGCAAGCATACATAAATATGAATGTCTTAGCAATAAATGTTTGATTTCCTTCTTTCTCTTCGCAAACAAAAGACGTCTATAGATAATATTCATCGTTACTTTAATGCACACAAAAGAAAATATTTTAAAAACATTCATTTAGAACAAAAGTGTATATAAGCATAACTGTGTTTGAAAGCAAAATGGTGTTTATAGATTTAAAACATGGTTTCTTGTATTAGCCGCTCTGTATTCTTATTGTTTAAAAACAATGAAAGCAAACGATGAAATAGTTGTTACTTTTCTACAGATACTTTGCTTAATAGCGTCTCTATAAGCTAGAAAGATAGCTATCTTTTCTTTCCGCATTGTTCTATACTCAGAATTTTATTAAAATATAATTTAAGCAAGTGTTTTGTATTTTAGCACAATGTCTATTAATCCTGAATTGTCAGAGTGTTGTGACAACCCTATCCGTAATCCTTGCATAAACACTTCTCTGCACACCCCAGTCTAATCAGAACTGATTAATTCCTACAAAGGAAGTAGAATGTTGCTTCGATTACCGTATAAACATAGAACTGACACGTGATAGTGCAAGAAAGGAAGTTGGTCGAAAGATAATGTTTTTATGTATTTGTTGTTTTTTTTTTCTCTATCAGGCAAAACAATGCAATTTACAAATATTCTGACTAAGAACTGCCGCAAGCAAATAAACAATAGACGGTCTATGAAACGTTTTTTCAAAGAAATCTGAAGACCCTTCTTGAGAGCGTGGTTAATGGCTCATACTTGGATGTCAAGTAATCGCAAGGAATTTCCTGTATTGATTGATTTGATAGCTTTTAGTTTTAGATGCTTTTTATTCCGGCTGTGTTTATTTTTCATCAAAGGCGTTAAAAGTAAGAAAGAATACAAAACAAACAAACAAATGGATTGATTATTCATAGTAATTTCGTTTCGCAATACAATAATATCAGAAAGCCTTCAGAAAATTAGGTTTTACCTTTTTATCACAAGAAATATCTCCACTTTACAAGTTTCTGCAAAATTATACTTGCTTTCAAAGTTGAAACAAAAACCTTCGCCTTATCTTACATTTAATTTTTTTAAAACTGAGAATTCAAGCGCAAAAAAAAAGAAGGAAATTAAGTCAAGAAAACTGGCAAATTAATTCATCAAATAAGAAATTAAAAGCCTAGATATAAGGTATTGTCAGAGAAAATATGACTTCTACATAAATCATTTTGAGGTTTACAAATAATCCTAAACAGTACATATTAATAAGGTTTAAATATTCGCAACATTGATAGACTGAAAATCATTACACCTTCCAGTTATTTACGCGAAACATATGATGCTAAAGTTATCAGAGTTAAATCATTTGAAGGCGCTGGTCGTTTCCCTCGTCTAGTTTCTCTAATTTTCTTCCTCCCTTCTATATTTATTTACTTACGATTCCTCCGCAACAAACTTCAAAACAATATTTTTAGTAACAATAAAAAGGGAAACATTGTTAGGGGCTTCTGCTTAATTTCCATTTGTATTTCTTTGATTTCTGACATATTATAAGGGAAATAACATGAGTTGATAAGAACAATTAAATTTAAGAGAATATATGGTGCTTACAGCTTTAATGCTAGGATTTTCAAAATATTTACACATTGTTATAGATTTGTTGCTATTACTGTTTTCTAATGCTGTTTCTAACGATCGTGCTGATTGCGATAGCCTCTTCTAGATTGATGAAGCGAACGTTTCTTTTACACTATTCTGAAGAATATTCCCCTAAAACTCAAGAATTATTGTAAGGACGGTGACCCAAAAGTATGTATTGGTCATTTAGAATCACTACAAATATTACAACCAAAATACACACATAAACACATAAATACCTATATATCTATCTATATATATATATATATATAATATATATATATATATATATATATATATATATATAATATATATATATATATATATATATATATATGCCATAATTTTGGCGAAAAACGAATCAGTAGCATTTAAAGGAATTATATAAGAATCAAATTCGATTTTAATAAAGTCTGAATATTCATATCTTCAGTATTATTGATGTCCTAGTGCTTTGATTGTGAGAAGAGGGTCTATCATTGTAACGCGCAATGAAGAGGGTGAGGCTATTATGCCAGTGCAGAAACCGGTCCATGTGAGTCCAAATACTTGAATGTATGCTGAGAGATTGTCTTAGCCCGTTTGCCTTCGGACGGTTGATTTCTGTAGTTAATATCAGTGTATTTTGGCAATTAAAATAAGATTTTTGACTATTATTTCCAGTAGGTAGACATACTTAGTATCTCCTTTGATCAATTATATATATATATATATATATATATATATATATATATAGGTTAGCTGACTTAGAGGCTAAAATAACCGTCTAAGGGATAGAAGTATCTATTATACTACTGGTATATCAGCTATGTTTAACCATGGGCATACATATGCAAACATATTACGCTCATAAATTATAGGTAAAGACAAAGACAATCCTGGGTTTATCGAGAATCAAAATTTAAAGAAAAGGGAAAATGGAGAAATATTGATGAACAACAATTGGCTTATATCAACTATTATTTAATGCAGAACGTGTTCACGAAATCAAGTTATGAAGAGAGTGTGTGCGTGTTATTAAATACTAACTTATCAACTTGTGTCGAGGGCTTATTATATTTGTGTGTATAAATATATATATATATATATATATATATATATATATATATATATATATATATATATATCTTATCTTTTATGCTTCACTTGTTTCAGTCATTAGACTGCAGCCATGCTGGAGTACCGCCTCGACGATCTTTTATTCGAATGAATCGGCCCCAGCACGACCAACGGTTGTGAACCGGTGATGGGGACAAACACGTACACAAAAACCACACACAACACACTCACATACACACATAGATAAAGAAAGACACACATAATGAGCACACACACACACACACACCACACACACACACATACATACAAAGACATATGTGTGTGTGTATGTATATATATATATATATATATATATATATATATATATATATATATATATATATATACGGGCTTCTTTCAGATTCCGTCTACCAATCTATTCACAAGGCTTTGGTAGGCCTAGGGATATAGTAGATAACACTTGACCAAGGTTTCACGAAGTGGCACTGATCCCGGGACCGTGTTGTTGGGAAGAATCATTTTTACTCAACAAACACGCCTTATGCAAACATATATAAATGTATGTACATAGATGTGTAGGTAGTGGGGGACATTTGCTTGGGGTGCCGTGTAGAAGGACTTTGCCCAGAATCTTGTGGTTGCAGGCCGGGTTTCTTGATAACACGCCCATGTCTGAAAACAAGTTGGAAATCATCTGTGTGTATATATATATATGTGTACGTGCGTGCGTGTGTATGTATGTGTATGCACGTGTGTGTATATGTGTGTGTATGTATGTGCGCGTGTACGAACGTGTATGCACACTGTAAGCGACAAACAGCTAAAGAATCGTGGTATGGAAGATGTTTTTGACGGTCTACTTGGTCAATAGGAATTATTGATGTAGAAAGAAGGTGAGGAAATCATATAAGATATAAATATAGGATGACATGAGATCAACAAAACTATATTACAGTAAAAAGGTCGTTGTAATAAAGTGATAAAAACTGAAAAAATTAATTACAAATGAATAAAAACAAAGGAAATTATTGGATAGAAATAGCTTGTATTAAAAAGTAAAAGGTTATATAATTTTAGAAAAACAATATTCTTGTTCTTCAAAATATTTTAAACGATATAACATTTTTAATTATATTTGGCAGAGGCTAGAAATAGACGAGTCCATAGCCGTAAGGGACACGGCTTCGGAATCTGTGAATAAATTCAGTACCGACTTTCACGCCGCCTTTATGTTGTTTTTACAATAAAGTTGCTCTTCTCCAAGAAATTAGAACCATGCAACAAAACACTTCAAGGTTTGGCTGAATCAATAAATATTTTTTTTAAACTAAACATTTTCGCCCTTAGCCTGATTGAATACATTCCAAAAACTAATTATGAAAAAAAAAAAAAATATATTAATAAAAATGATACAAATATTAGCAGTCACTAAGACATGTTTGATCATACGTCTCTGTATGGAACTTCTAATAAAAAACGATAGGTTTGCATAGTGAGAGCAATGAATTTCAGTTTGATGAAATTGCCCAGAGCAGCAAAAGATTACATTCTCTCACTATGCTAAATCATTGCTATTTCGAGGGTTTGCGCCTATATCAGTAAAATTGGGCACAGAAGCAATGTAGTGAGCTTAAAAATGCTTTATATAAGAAAGCATTATTAAAAGGTTAACCATAAGCAGTTTTCATTTAGAAAAAAAAAAATCCTACTTCGCATATTCCGAGGTAAGTATGACCGGAAGCTATCGCTAATAATTCATATGTTCAAAATGCCATCATATAGTTTGGCGAAATAAAATTTCTGCAGGATATGTTTACACACATGCGCAACCTACCCGTCACGCACACACACGCACGTGCACACATACACACACACACACTTACACGCGCGCGCGCGCACCCCCACCGTCACCTCATAAACGCATAAACAGTATATATGTGCGCGCAAAATATAAATCTATCAATTTATGTTTGTGTGTATGTTTGTAAATATAGATATAAACATACTTGTGCGCATGCATTTATGTATACGTGTGTGCATGCTTGCGACAGAAGGATTGTGAAAGAGAACGGCTTTCCGACTTCAAATCCTGACGGTGTTGACTTAGCTTTTCATCCCTCTGGCTTCTATTAAATCCCCAAATACTTTAATTCTGAATTCACTTGTGTCGCATTCCCGATAATTATGTATTCCCTCTTTGTTCATTCTTTTTACACCTTCTTCACGTTTCATAAATTTGGGCGAATCTTATATTTTTTTCCCCCAGAATGTTATTAATTGTTACTGAGTGATAATAAAAATTACTTTTCACAGCGGCAGTATGAATAGAATAGGTGCTAACACATGATTATTACTACGTTTATTAATGCCAGCTTGATAAATGACATTCAAGATCTAAGATCTCACACAAATAGAATATGACTCCTTCAAGTGTACAGTTATTTTCTAATTAGACTGATTGCAGGTACAGATGTTCCAACTAGAGAGTAGAAACACTGGCAAAACATGTTTACTATTGTGAGCTACTTCATAATAGAACTCAGTTTACATCATAGCATGATATGGCACATCAGCTCTAGGCAATTCTATTTCAAGCCGAGTTAGATAATGTGCTAATGTGTGCAAATTTTATGTCTTTACCTCAGAAATCAAAAATATACTTACGCACATGCACAAATATACACTGAGAAGAAATATTTATATAAATATTCTCCGATACATGTCAACAAATTGCATATATATGAAAAATACATATGTCTAGACATATGCATGCATATGTAATGTATAAATTAACAAAAAAAAATCCGTCCTTGTGCTGTATGTATGTATGTATGTATGTATGTATGTATGTATGTATGTATGTATGTATGTATGTATGTATCTCGCTGAGCGGTGTTACTAGTTATTGCATATAACTGATCATGTACTGAATTTCGGACGTATTCCTGAATTCAAAAACGAAATATTCAGATAATGCCCTTCAGCGGAAATTTGTTTTATCAATGTGTGTGGCTGATTCCGTTTTTGGATTAGGGAATGACACACATGTATGTGCAAACAACTGACATACTTCAACCACGGCTAACATCAATGCAGAGAAAATACCTCTTCCTTCCCACCACCCAGGAAAATATTTTTTATTATTATCCGGATCTTTTTACCATCACCGAGGTCCCTAAGGCTTCTATATGCCTGCAGCACATAGGAAATGCGTTTATGACCAGTATGTCTGAAAAGTCATCACTGTTGAGAAGTACAACAGTCGGCACGAAACCAATGGTAACTTTCTGATCAGATATATCTTTATTTTTTGCTATAAGCACTGGCCCAAGTTAAGCAACATTTATACATTCCATCTCCTTTATATTTCCTTTCCTTGTATTATCTCGCTTTATTATCTCATCACATTTTATACAATCTCACAGAACTTCATTGCTAATTCCATTGGAAACTATATACAAATAACGAAGAATTATTAGACACATTTGTTATCTTAACACTTTTACTTTCATCCTAAAGCGTATTTCATTTTACTTTTGAGCAACATCACCCTTTAACTTGATGAATGCCAAGAAGAAGGCCGACTTTATTGAAAGAGAAATCTTGCAAAACAACTCAATGCAGCATGAAGTTATGTCAAGCGCTGACAAAGAAACCATTAACAGATTCCACAGAATCAGTAAAGGTACCAACTACATGCTCTTGCTCTCAAAACAATGGCGTGGAAAACGGAATTTGACCAATGGAAATTTACCATAACCATACAGAGTAAAAAGGAAGATTACCAACCACAAATATTTGGAAGCAAGATAGGACACACACCAAGTCTATAAATACAAGAATAAAATAAAAATAACAATACTAAGGTCATAAACAAAAACAAAGACAAGACAAAAACAGAAAACGAAACCCGAACCACTTATAAATTCTATGAAATAGGTGTCTGCTGGCATTGAGATATGGGGGAAAATCTGCTGCAATGCTAAGGAGACAGGGTAACACTTAAGTTAGTAATTACTCGTTACTAAACCAACTCGTTAAGAACCCAAGTTTGTAAATATGCGGTTGATTTGGTGTATTGGTTGAATTGTCGATGCATACATTCAAGTGTGTGCATCCATTCACTTAATCTCAGATGGAGAATTTTTGGTATGTCTTAAAAATCTTCAATATGCCACTAACAGATTGGATTTGGAGAATCTA
>NC_043003.1:60338572-60373572 GCF_006345805.1 Octopus sinensis | reverse complement strand
AAAGGAAGGCAAAGAGAGGGGGGGGCGAATGACTAACGTTGGGAAAGAGCAGAAATTCAGGCAAATATATTCATTGTAATGACGAATTTATAGAAGCAAAATTTGAAACAAATTTTATATGCAAGGAAATAAAAGTGAAACTGGTTTTATATTAATATGAGTGGATACTCTGTTAATGTGATCATTCAGATATTCTATACCTTATGCGATAACCAGCTACATTGTTAAAGATATGCTGTCATACATTAAAAGTTTACGTATGGGTGCATGATAGTCAACTGCTGGTAACAATTACCGGTCATAATTTTCGTCATTTATTATACATATTCAATAAATCACAAAATTCATTTAGATGAATCCACATCGAAATACAATGAAGAAATCAGTAAAAGAATAACTGCCATCATGTTGTTGTTGTTGCTGTTCTTCTGTCTTTGCTATCATTACTGAACGTCAGGTCAACACTGATCGAAGAAGTACACGATCAAAAGAGTAACTTCCACAGCGATCGTGATCCTTCAATGAATTTTTTAAAATGCATGATCGTTCGTTCATCTATATATACAGGGTGCGTAAGGTATTTGAAGACATACCTTTTTTGGGTCATTGCTGCATTTTTTGCTAACACTAAATTATCTTTGTTTCAGAAAATAATAATGGCAGACCATCAGCTTACTCAAGTAATGAAGAGGCATGCTGTTATTGTGGTTATAAAGACTGTGTATAGCGATTTAGAAATATCTTGATTTTTAAAAGTTGCCAGATCTTTCGTCTATAAAGTTTGTAAGGAGCTAGAGACTAAAGATGGAAACGTATCACCAGTATCAAAGCATAAAAAGCATTCTAAACGCTCTGAAATTATCAGAACACCAGAATTTATCCAGCAATTTCAACAGACCATTGATTACAATCCCAGAAAGACCATGAGGTCAATTGCAAATGCTCTCCATGTGTCAGAAGGAACAGTCAGAAACGCTGTCCACAAAGACATCAGAAATAAGTCTTATATGATGAGGAAAAAGTCAGAAAAAGCAAAAGAAAATCACTATATTAGACCTAAAAGGCTCTTAAACAAACTGAAAATTCCAGCAGAAGAAGATTTGATTTGGTTTTTCTCAATCGCAAAAAACTTCAACAAAGAAACGGCAGATGGTTATGTGCAGACCCTTCTGAAGTTCCAGGTGTTATGCATACAAAATTTCCTGCAACTTTCATGGTTTAAGGGATTGCCAGCAATGAAGGACATGCGATGCCTCTTTACTTCTTTTTACAAGGCCTTAGAGTTAAATCTGCCACCGACACTAAGGTCCTGGAAATAATTGTTAAGCCCTGGATAAACAGTGTATGCAATGGAAGATCATATATGTTTCAGTGAGACTGTGCACTATCACAAATGGCTATAGGAACACAAGAACGGATGGCTGAAATTTTCATGATCATATAACCCCTAACATTTTACCTTCTAATTCCCCAGTTCTCATTCTATTGGTCATTTATGTGTGGAAAGGTCAACGATGAGGGGGAGAGAGAGAGAGAGATGTCAACGAACACACTCATAACACCAAAGATTCTATGAAAGCTGCCATAGTCAGAATAATGTCCAAAATGAACCAGGACCACTTGAGTCGAGCATGTAGATGATTTAAGTCTCATATAGAAACAGTTGTTGAAGCCGAAGATGACTTTATTGAATAATATTATAGAAAAGACGGTTTATCTTTATCCTCATAGCATTTTTTGATAAATAAAGTTATCATCTGTTATCATATATCTGTTTTTAATAAACATAAATCTGTCCTCAAATATCTTACGCACCCTGTATATTACATTTTAACAATGTAGGGCATGATTTAAGAAAATATTGACTGGTACATGGTATTCAAACAGGTCAATCTACTACTTAATATCTGCTTCATTAGCAGGATTCTCATTAGTAGAATCACTGAAAATGATGCTTATAAATTGTTTTACATCCCAGAGCGCAAAAAGCTATTACACAAACACACACACATACACACACACACACACCAACACATGAGTATATATATATATACATACATACACACACACACACACACACACACATATATATATATATATACATACACATTATACACATCTATATATATATATATATATATATATATACATATATATATGCACATTTATATATACACATCTATATATATATATATATATATATATACATACACATTATACACATCTATATATACATATATATATATATGTTTATATATATATGCTTGTATGACTGTATATTTGTGCATTTATGTATAATAGAAACATGTATTATGTATGTGTATATATACAGATATTTTCAAATATATATATATATGAAATATAATTTATATTGGTATGTGTGTGTGTGTATAGAGAGATAGAGACATAGATACACACACGCATATATATGTATATGTGTTTATGAGTGTGTATGGCTCTTGGTTCAGTCCCACTACATGGTACCTTGGACAAATACCTTCTACTATACCCTCGGGTCGACTAAAGCCTAGTGAGTGGATTTTGTAGAGGGAAACTGAAAGAAGCTCCTCGTATATATATATATATATATATAAGAGGTATTGTTATTCAGAAGACCGAAGACGACAGGTAATGCTGTGTAAGTACTGCAGAAGAACCATAGTTTGACTCTCGGTTCGATAATAATACGAGTGAGTTCTTGTGGGAGCATGTCTATATTAAATAGAACGAGACAACAAAGCCAAGACTGTGTAGAATTTATAGGACATTTATAAAGGGAAAGGTATTCTTACAGCTGTTTTTGAGATATTAGGGATATCTTTTCGTCAGAGACGATACGAGAGCGTTAACTAGAAGCAAATATTAGAGTTCAGTGTAGGGAATTATTTTAGAAAAAGATGTATGTAGGAAGTATAAATGGAAATAAGAGAATAAAAGTAAAAAATAAAAGTATAAATATAAAAATAAAAAATAAGAATAAAAAATAAAAGTAAAAATAAAAATTAAAATATTTCTGATCCTATCCCCCCAAAAAAACTCCTTATATTCAACTCCTAGTTAACTCTCTCATATCGTCTCTGATGAAGGGGTATCCCTAATATCCCCCCAACAGCTGTAAGGCTACCTTTCTGTTTATAAATGTCTTATAAATTCTGCACAGCCTTGACTTTTGTCTCATTTCATTTAACATATATATATATATATATATATATATGTGTGTGTGTGTGGTGTGTGTGTGTATGCTTGTGTGTGTATGTGTGTGTGCGCGCGCGCATTTGTGTCTTTGTGTCTGTGTTCCTCTGCAACAGCACTTGCTGCAGGGTTTACGTTCTCGTAAATTAGCGTTTCGGCTAAAGACCTCGATAGAATAGGTGCCTGGCTTGGAAAAAAAAAACCAGTACTGGTGTCGATTCATTCGACAAAAAATTCTTCAAGCATGGTCCGAGCATCGCCCAAGCGTGGCCGCAGTCTGACGACTGCAACAAGTGAAAGATAAAAGATATATATTAACGAGCTGACACCATGTGTGTGTGTGTGTGTGTGTGTTTTATGTTTGTGTTTGTCCCGCACCGATTGACTAACGCTTTTGGTTAATTATATTCCCTTAATTTAGCCTGTTCTGTGAACGAGAGAGATAAAATATGTAACAGACATAAAAAATACGTACTGTGATCGATTTGTTCTACTAAACCATTGAGGCTGGTGCCCCAGCATGACCGCAGACGGATGGCTAAAACAAGTAAGAGATGAAAGAGAGATCACATGTCAGCCTTCGTTTACCATTGGTTACCATTGCTTTAAGATTGATAAGTGAGCAAGTTTTATTACAAATTATTAGAAATACCCCCAGAAATAACAACTCACACACCGTCAAATCACACCCTACTATCAGCAATATATAAAGGTAGTCTAAAGATTCACTTGTCAAAACCGGAATGTGTTTTACAGCAGTTCTGCTTGATCAGAGGGCTTTACAGAAGTGGCTGGAATACCTATGACTACAGGTCATCCATTTCGCTTACTAGAAATTGTTTTACTCGTAGGTATTGAAGACACTTGAAAAAAATTGTCATTTAATGGACCGAACCTGAGACCACATGGTCACGAATCGAGTATCTTAACCATTTAACCATACAGTTTTTCCAACATTGATATATATGTGTGCGTTGTGTGTGTGTCTGACTGTTTATTGCTTTGTGTTTTTGCCTGCGTGAGAAGATGATAAAAAAAATCATGTATTCACACACACTTCAATATGCGTAAATACACACACTTACATACAAACACACACATATATAAAATATATGTACGTGTATGTATATAAATAAGCGTATATATATATATATATATATATATATATATATATACATGTGTATATATTCACGCGCGCACACACACACACACACATACATACATACATATACATATATATATATATATATATGTATATATATATATATGTTTATGTATGGGGAGGGAGAGAAAGAGAGGGAGCGGGTAGGAAGTAGGTGGTTGAAAAATTGAATGAATCCAAATTGTCTAGACTTTTGCCTTCTTGCTAACAATCGGAAGCAATTCGTTAAGATAATGTTTCCGGATGATAGACGGAATAAACATTCATTCGTCTCAACCGAAATTTAAAGACGCTATTATAGATCGTATAAATTTCATTGGCGATAAGCTGGGCTGGAATACAAGACGTATATAATTACATATTGGGGAGGAAGCATTTTCTATCGTATTTCGTTTTAGCTGATGTATAGTCTAACATAACAAGCATTTTGAGAAAGAGGCGTTTTATTCTAAAGAAGAAATGGAACGCTATTTACAGAAGGAAAAAAAAAAGAAAACTAATAAAGAATGAGAAAATGATGCCGTTTTAAATGGCCACTACTAAGGGTTCTGGAATTCTTGATCCAATTGAAATTCATTTTCGCTTATCGTAAATATTTCGATTGAATCCGACTCGAAGATATTTTTGTGCTAACCTCCCTCTTTTCCACGTTCGTGAAAACTACACGCTCACGACGACTTCTGCAAATTAATTACTTTATATTATAGTTGAGAATGGATACGATATGATCATCTTCATTGGTGTCATCAGCGCAGAAATGGAAGGCGAAAGACTATTAATATAGAAGACGAAGAAGAAAATGTAGTGGTGATAGTAGTAGTAGTAGTAGTAGTAGTAGTAGTAGTAGTAGTAGTAGTGGAAGTGGTGGTGGTGGTGGTGGAGGAGGTGGAGGAGGAGGAGGAGGAGGAGAAGGAAGAAGATGAAAATGATGAAAATGATGATGACAACGATTATGACGATGATTGGTATAAGAAAGGCATTGTTAAAGAAATGAGCAAATTAAACGAGGAAAAATCAGCCAGAGGGACTGGAACTTAGATGTATGACTACTACGATGCTTGATCCTTGTGAGAGAGTATTTACACTCACACACAGTTACACACATAAATACACACACACACACACACACACCACACACACACGCACACATCTATGTATATAAGGAAAAGAATATGAAAACGCAGAAGTCTTTTGATCGGTTTGAGTTAGTTAAAGAGATTTTCAAAAGTAAAGTGTGACGTTTTGAGTATTCTCTGTGATGTCAAAACTTAGTTTGCATAGAAACATTCAGCTCAGGTAATAAATTATTTTTATACTGATAAGATGAAAATTAGTTTACAAGAAAACATCCCGATCAGGTGCAAGAGTGACTACTAGGCGCAGGAGTGGCTGTGTGGTAAGTAGTTTGCTTACCAACCACATGGTTCCAGGTTCCTTCCCACTGCGTGGCAATGCCTCGGGCAATGTCTTGTTGATCTCCTTCATAACAATTATGGGTCTACTATAGCCTCGGGCCGACCAAAGCCTTGTGAGTGGATTTGGTAGACGGAAGCTCAAAAAATCCCGTCGCATATATGTATATATGTATGTGTGTGTGTGTGTTTATGTGTTTGTGTTTGTCCCC
The DNA here is from genome assembly GCF_006345805.1 of Octopus sinensis. Lineage (NCBI taxonomy): Eukaryota > Metazoa > Mollusca > Cephalopoda > Octopoda > Octopodidae > Octopus > Octopus sinensis. The sequence goes on along the minus strand of NC_043003.1, from coordinate 60,367,594 downwards.
CAACATCACTTGACAACCGATGCTGGTGTGTTTACGTCCCCGTAACTTAGCGGTTCGGCAAAAGAGACCGATAGAATATGTACTAGGCTTACAAATAGTAAGTCCTGGGGTTGATTTTCTCGACTAAAGGCGATGCTCCAGCATGGCCACAGTAAAATGACTGAAACAAGTAAAAGAGTATCAAGTAATAGCGATCCGAGAACGTTAAATGGGGTCTGTTACATATGTTATCTTCATGTCAAAGACCCTATTACTTGATCAAAACATATTCATGTAAACCAATTATAAATGAGACACTTACGTATATATCCCAAGGCCTCTTCAGAGATTATAAAGTACAATCCAAATATGAATATAAGAGAAGGTACACCTATACGAGAATGAGTACATATACATAATATATAATATATACATACATATAAGTGTATATACACATGCACCTTATATATATATATATATATATATATATATATATATAATATATATATCTCCTTCTTTCTGTGTTTTTCTCTCTCTGTGTATCTTTCTGTTGAAGAGCGTAGGCTCGAAACGTTAAAGATTTGTTTTATTATATTTCCTGAGCGCCATACTAATACAATTGTTCGTTTGTTTTCCACCTGCCTTCGTCTTTTGTTTATTTTCATAAAGCTTCCCGTTATATATATATAATATATATATATATTATATATATATATATATAAGTATATACATAAATAATATATAATAATATACATACATATAAGGTTACTGTTAGTCAAATCAATATATTAGAATATACAAACATACACATATCCACATGAAAATGTAATAATAATAATAATAATAATAATATTAATGTCATTTTGTAACTTAATACAATGAACTTTTGACTTTGTATATGTACATTTTCATGTGGATATGTGTATGTTTGTATATTCTAATATATTGATTTGACTAACTGTAACCTTATATGTATGTATATTATTATGTATATAATTATATATATATAGGTGCATGTGTATATACACTTATATGTATGTGTATATTATATATTATGTATATGTACTCATTCTTGTATAGGTGTACCTTCTCTTATATTCATATTTGGATTGTACTTTATAATCTCTGAAGAGGCCTTTGGATATATATGTAAGTGTCTCATTTATAACCACATATGAACTTATTACACCTGGCTAATATGAGCATAATGAGATACTCATATATACATGGCTGAAACAGCTGTAAGATATTTTTAGCCTTAATCTTGGAATTAAATGGTTTTCATTTACTGTCAGTAATTTTAGTCCAACTCTGTGCATATATATATATTGATAATAACAGAAACAACAACAACAACAACAACAACAATAATGATGATGATGATATATATATATATATACACATACGTTTACGTACATACATAACCTGTAAATTATAGGGCCCTGATATATGTAACCCACTGTCTAAATACGAATCTTGAGAAATTAGGCTTCTCAAAACCAGAAAGGGGAAAGCTAATTCTAAGACTACAGATCCAATCCATTACTGGAACTGTAAAAATCTGTGAGACTTTCCTGAAGTTTATCATTTAAATATATATGAGCATGTTTAGATATGCAACTATATGCATGAGAATACATACATAAAGCAAAACATACAAATATGCACATATACATACAAACAAAACTACGCTGTTGTTGATGTTGAACTTTCAATGAAGGATCCTTGAATCTTGGTTAGAAACCGGCTCTTTCTCTATTGGCAAGAAAACTTGAAATAAAACTGAACAATGGCATACAAACGTACATACATACAATTGCACACACATAGATGCTCGCAGTGTGTACTACATATATAAGCTCTAAGATAAATTCTTTTAAAATTGCCAATGTTTTAGACAGTGTTACGTGAACCAAAAGACCTTAGACGTGACGTGTACGTTTGTTTACATTTAGCAGTTGACATCGATTAACAATTTTTTCATATTCTCCGATTTTGTACCTCTATATACAAGTGTGAGGAGATGGAGGGAGTCTAGAGTGGAAAGACAAACAAAGAATGCGTTCATGTTCATTGCGCGTGTTGACGTATTTATTATATAAGCCGAGGTGCAGAAATAAATCCGTTCGTCTCCCAGCGACGCCATTTCCGATATGTTTTGACAATGCATTCAGTGAATGCATGGACGTCAAAATCACTCCCTTACATCACACTATGTGTGAAAGTTACTTTTAGAACGTAATTTACACACACACACACACACACTTATATAAATGCACATACACACATACACACAAACGCATATATATACGTTATATTCATTTACATAGACTCGTGTGGTGGATAGCGAATAATTCGTATAGATCCAGGACAGTTTTGGTGAATATGGTGGATGTGTATATAATCTCAAGCTAATATACAAACGTACATATACATATCATTATACATAGAAAGATATACACATATATAGATGTAAACATACACATACACGCATATGAATATACATATACATATGTATCTATCTGTCTATCTATTTATCTATCTGTCTATCTATTTATCTATCTGTCTATCTATTTATCTATCTATCCATATTATATAATATATACATACACACATACATTCACATATATCTACATATATCCATATATAAAGTGACATGCGAATATACACATGTAGCTATATGAATGCGCACATCCATACACAATATATTTATAGGTATACAAATACACGCGAATACATGCGTGCGTGTGTATATGAGTGTATGTAGATGTGTTTATGTATGTATGAGTAATTGATAATGTAGTTCATATATTCAACGGATATAAAATAGATATCAAAGTGAAATGCTAAATATGTGTTAAATTTATTTTATACATACACCTGTACAATTATATGTTATATCTGCACACGCACACTTGGTGTATTGTTAAGCAGAAAATTAAGAGATAGCAATAAAGATAGATAGAAAGATAGATAGAACGACAGACAGATTTAACTAATATATATGCATATATTTATATATATATATATATATATGCATTTATATATATATATATGACGATATATATATATATATATATATATATATTATATGCATATATATATATATATATATATATATATGCACAGCATATATATAGATATATATATATATATATATATATATATATATAAATATATATATATATATTAAATATTATATATAGATATGTATATATTATATGTGCATATGTATATAGCATATATATATATTATTTATATGCATATATATATATATATATATATATATATATTATATATATATATATATATAGAGAGAGAGAGGGGAGAGAGAGAGAGAGAGAGAGAGAAAGAGAGAGAGAGCGAACGAGGAGAGGGACAGAATGATAATATGACAGAGAAATACTTTCATAAGGAGTGAACCTGTAATTGCATGATTTAGTTGGCACTAAGTCTCTATTTCCTTACTGCTGTGTATCTCGCACAGCATCACGTTGACCTTCAGTTGCGATCAATGATTACTAATCATACATTCACGCCAGGACCTCTCAGCTTAATTGATATTTTCTCGTCTCTCAATAATTTTGCTTTTCCAAGAGAAGATCTCGAATCCCTGCGACGATAACTAAGAACATCTTCAGCTGTTCCAAAGCTATAATTTGATGTCTAAACTGCCGAAGGATATGAGCAATGCTAATCTTGACTTCGATTCTTCAAGGAGTACGTTCGATCTATTTTTGGATCTGTTTCTAGTGAACGCTTGTCCCTAATATTTGTAGAAATATTTCGTCTTGTTGCAAAATTCCAGTTAATGTGTATTTTTGATGAAAAAATAAATTATGTACACAATTCTTTGACTAACGGATTTCACATATTTTTCAAATGACCTCTTTTGGGAATATTTCGTATGTACACAGAAAATTAACTTTATGTTGCAACTACGCACATAACCACATGAAGTAAACATTAAGGTTATTTGAATTTTCTTTTTCTTTTCGGCGAACAGAAATTTGGTAAATCTTATTCAGACGAAATAGTCAAGTGGATAAAATACTCGCCTACAAATAGGTGGTCGTGAGTTCAATGTTTCCTTGTGTTAGTACTCTTGGGGTTGTGTTGGGGACTACAATCCATGGAGCATGTGACGATTTGTATAACATCCATAATATTATCATTTGGATTTCAACGGTTCCTGCTCTAGTCAACATTACAGAATGTAACCCTCTTTATTCAAACACACACGCATTCACACGTATATATATATATATATATATATATATATATATATATATATATATACAGTATATACATTATATATATACATATATACATGTATATACATATATACATATATATATATATATAAGATATATATACATATATATAATACATAATATATATATATATAATATGTATATGTGTATATATATGTATATATATATGTATATAAATTATATATATATATATATATAAATAATATATATATATATATACACACACACATATATATATGTATATATACATATACATACATAATATATATATATAATATATATATATGCATATATATATGTATATATATATATATATACACACAACAACAGCCACTCCTCAACTCTAGCTTACTAGACGATTCACTAAATGCCAGTATCTTTCACCGCTCTCACAGCAACCACCACAATTATCATCATCATCATCACCACCGCTGCCACCATCGTCTTCTATCACCAAAAATACCAACAGAAAACCAAATAAGAAACCATTGCCTCTTCCCCCACATCACCACCTCAATACTACTGCAGTAACAAAAACTTAAAGAAAACATAGGAAGCAGAATGCGCCCCCACGGCACAAACAAGAAATCCCCAAATATGCCGCTATTCACTGCGCCAGAGACTCTGCACAAATAGTGACTGCATCTTCACGCATCTACCCGGCACTAGACGCACTACCGGCCAAGGCCAAAGCACGCATCCCACAATAACATCAACACCACCAAATAGTAAATCGAAATTCAAAACACACAAACTCGGAGTCCCAAAATCTGCCGGTATTCCAACGTGAGAGAACATGTCTACTGAGTGACTGTCCCTTCACTCATCTTCCAGGGACCCGACGCACAAACAGAAACGGGGCTTCAAGCCAACACACAAACCTGAATAAAAATAAAAATAGAAACACACCATGCTGCAGTAATGCTGGTCCAGTCTTTTCAGAAGACACAAAAACAACAACAACAAAAGTGGAAACTACAACCCTATCCAACAGTGCAACCACACCTCCAGCCAAAAACTGCTCCCTAAGCAGGAAAATTCTTTTTAGCCATGTTGAACATGGCAAAAGAGATACACAAAACATTCTAGCCATCACTCAACACCATCCTATGCTATTACCCCAGTGCACCAATTCCCCACATTGCTGCCACTAACACACACAAAAAATCCAAGCCCCTGCAACAGTCAAAACCAGCCACTACACTAACCTCCACATTCCTACTCAATGCACAAGGTGTCAGCCCTTCCATCAATGCACAAAAATGGAAGGTCCAATTCATTGAAGACTGGGTTGGTAACCATTCACACCACATCCCTTTCTTCATTCTCACTGAGCCCCACTTGACAACTCCCACTTGGAGGGCCGAAGTGAGAGTGAAGAATTTCACAACCATCCGCGCGGATCGTATCGGCAGGAGGAAGGGTGGAACTGCCATTTTCCTGCATGATTCATTTACGGCAGATGGAAATAGTATATTCTCCAACGGCTACTGTGAATCAGTCACCGTGCACAACAAAGCCAATGACCTGACAGTAATTGGGCTCTATAGGCCGCCCCAAACACCCATACTGTGCTTTAAAGAATGCCTCAACAGCATTAAGTGCTTTATTCAACAGTGCCATTCTAGCAACATACTCATGATGGGAGACTTCAATCTACCCTGTGTTGACTGGACTACAAACTGTTTGAAACCAAGCACTCCCGCCTCAACCGTGACAAAGAAGCAGCAGAGTCACTTTTCGACTTTACGAATGAGTTTTTTCTTGTCCCAACTTGTCCTTGCACCAACAAGACATCAGAACATTTTGGACCTAGTGTTTAGTAACCACACTAACACTATACATAACGTTACAGTGGAAAAAACCCTTCTTTCAGACCATGACATGGTTCTCTGTAACATGAAATTCCACCAGCTGAAAGCTAATCCTAGTGACCTTCCTCCAGCCCACCCATTTGACAACATGGATCTCCATAATGCCAACTGGGATGCAATCAGGAACGAGCTATCACATGTTGACTGGTCCTTACACATACACACATCTCCACCAACCATAAAACATCTTGGCAGATCTTTGTAGACACCGTCACAGACATATGTGCAAAACACTCCCCACCAAGACCTGTGAACAAAAAGTGCAGACATCCCCCAAAACAGAAAAACCATTATCAGAAAAAGAAAAAGAACAAACAAAAAAATTAACAAACTAAAGTACTGCCAACAGCAACACACACATTCGACGGCTATCGCACTGCTTGAATCTAAAAAATATACCTCCAACAATGCATGAAGACCCTCATCAATAACCAAAGATCAGCTGAGGAGAAGTGGGCCATTGAAAAAAATCAAACTCAACCCCAAATGTTTCTTTTCATTTGCGAGGAAACGCAGGGTCACTGTCTCCACTGTAGGCCCTCTAATTGACGAAACTGGCACTCTCCAAGATAATGCCAAATCCATGGCCGAGATACTGCAGAAACAATACTGCTCTGTTTTCAGCAATCCTGATATGGCCGATCTGGGCTGTATCAGTGATGTCAACCCCCAACACACTATATCGGACATAACGTTTAGTGCCCCTGATGTCTTAGCGGCGATAAACGAAATAAAACCACAATTCAGCAGTAGGCCCCCGATAGGTTCCCTGCTTGTGTCCTGAAGGTGTGTCGACACCAACTTGCATCTCCCCTTGCTAATCTGTGGAGAAACTCACTGGATGCTGGCTATATTCCAAAAAACCTTCTGTCCCAGTCTGTTGTCCCAGTTTTCAAAAAGGGAAACAAGTCCCTTGCAGTGAATTACCGTCCGATCTCACTCACCTCTCATATCATCAAGGTATTTGAGAGGGTGGTGAGATCTCGAATAACCCAATTTCTGGAAAGCAGCAACAGACGGCTGATCTCCAACCAACATGGGTTCCGTAATGGAAGGGACTGCCTAACGCAGCTCCTGCATCACTTTGAGGACATTTTGAGAGCTTTGGGAGAGGGCTCCAACACCGATGTCATCTACCTTGATTTCAGTAAGGCCTTCGACAGGGTCGATCACAGGATCCTATTGAAAAAACTATCCAACATTGGTGTCTCTGGAAAGTTACTGAAATGGATCAAGTGTTCCTGACAGACAGATCTCAACATGTTGTAGTTGAAGGGGTAAAATCAAGCCCAGCCAAAGTCAGTAGTGGCGTTCCGCAAGGCACTGTGCTGGGCCCACTTCTTTTCATCATTTACATTAATGATATTAATGACATCATCAAGCACAGCAAATAAAAATCTTTGCAGATGACTCCAAGCTACAGAAGGTCATAAATGAGGCGAGTGACCGGACATGCCTTCAGTCAGATCTACTGGCTGTTATCCAATGGGCAGAAAAAAACAATATGCTGCTGAACGAGGATAAATTTGAGCTAATCCACTTTGGAAAAGAGGATGCCCTGAAACTCCCATACTCCCTTCCTTCAGGTGAAACTCTCGCGGCGTCCAAACAACATCAGAGACTTGGGAGTAATTGTGGACAACAACATAAGCTGGGCACTCATATAAACACCAAAGTTGACATGGCCCGCAGAATGTGTTCCTGGATTCTCAGAACTTTCCAGTCGAGAGATATCACACCATTATCCTTCTCTTCTCCACTTTTGCCCGACCCCACCTTGAATACTGTTGTCCACTGTGGTCTCCCCACACAATACAAGGTATCATAAAAGTTGAAGCACCTCAAAGGGCAATCACAAAAAAGATAGATGGCATGACAGGCCTCGACTATGGGGTCGACTAGAAAAGCTAAAACTCTATTCTCTCCAACGTCGTCGTGAGCGCTACATCATCTGCATGATGTGGAAAATATTCCATCAGCATTGCCCAAATGATGTTGGCATCACCTTCAAGGTACATCCAAGGCTTGGGCCCCGTGCCATCCGCCCAAAACAAAAATCGCACTCTCATCTATCATAACAACAATACGGCACAATTATTTCACCTCAATTGGCCCCGCTCTCTTAACATTACACCAAAACACATTAAAACAGAAACTGACCCTATAGGGTTCAAGAAGTCTTTGGACAGATTCCTTCAAGAAATCCCGGATAAACCCCCTACACCCGGATATGTCTCTGTAAACAATAACTCTCTACTTGAGTGGGCCATAGTGCCCAAATTCTGACTTGAAAGACTTCACCAGGTGGTGCTATTAAGTTAGACATGGCCTGGGCCAATAATGACCGAAAACTATCAAAGTATCAAAGTATCAAAGTATATATATGTATTATACATTACATATTATATATATATATATATATATATATATATATGTATATATATATGTATATAATATGTATATATATATATATATATATATATTATATACACACATACATATATGTATATATACATACATATATATATATGTATATATATATGTATATATATATACACACATATATATATGTATATATACATATATATATATATATATATATATATATGTATATATACATATATATATATATATATATGTATATATACATATATATATATTATATATATATATGTATAAGTTCAGCAAAAAATTTAGATTCAAATGAATATGGTACTTAATTTAGATGCACCAGAATTCTGTATGGTGTTATCCATAAAAATCCGTGGGGTGATTATAATCAAAATAAGCAACAAGAATAACTCCTGTAATTTGGTACGATCGTTTCGTACTACATTATTTTATTAAATGTTGTAATTATTACAACAGTTTTAAAATGCTGAGTACTCATCAGCCAATTATAGAGGTTTTCCATTAATACAAAAATGTTCATGTCAAGTGGCAATATTATAGAGAAGGTTGATACATAGACAAAGATTTGGATTTAAATTTTAAGAACATTTGAGGTAGTGGAACTCATCAAACTGACTGATTAAAGATATATATATATATATATACACACACATTATATATATAAAGACATATATATATATATCCTTGTAGTCTGGTGGTTCAACAAAACAAACCGATAGAATAAGTACTAGGCTGAATGTAAAATAAGTCCTAGAGCCAATTTGGTGGACTAAAATCATTGAAGTAGGTGCTCCAGCATGGTCGCAGTCAAATTGTGTGACTGATTGTGTGTGTGTGTTTGTGTGTATGTACGTGCGTGTGTATTTATACATCCCCATATATATTATATATATATATATATATATATATATATAGCACCACCAGGTGGTGCTATTAAGTTAGACATGGCCTGGGCCAATAGTGGCCAAAACCTTTCTAAGTTATTCTAAGTTATATATATATATATATATATATATTAAAATTAAATAATAAGGGTAGAAATTGATGTTAATCAATGTAACCAGTAGCTTAGCATATTTAAAAAATCCGAAGATTAAAAATTGCGATACATACAAAATTAAGAGGAATGACCACTAAAGTGGACACCCTATATGCTAAACATAGACGTCAAATCGCCATTACCTCGAAGAATGTGTTCTCCAGAAAAAAATCTCAGCAAAACGCCAAAATGTAAAAATGAGCAAGACAAATGAAAAGGTTTGGCGTTTTGCAGAGATTTTTTCTTGAGAACACATTCTTCGTGCTTATGGCGATTTTACGTCTATGTTTAGCATATAGTGTGTTCACTTTAGTGGTCATTCCTCTTAATTTTGTATATATATATATATATATATATATATATACACCAATGCTAGGCCACCTACTGCAGTATTTGTTCAGAGATCACATCTCTTATGGATGTGCATTTTTGAAAAGTTACATCAAGATCTGTCATAGCAACATTATGTACACACACACACATACACACACACACACATATATATTTATATGTGTTAAAAGGGTTTTATTTTTACAAGGAAAATGGAGACATAAATTTCACTGATGGAGGCTTAAAAAACTATAGGTGAAATTTCGAAGTTTTCGACTCTCTTTTTCCTGTAAAATTAATTTGCTACTCCTATTCAATATATCAAGTGATCCTTCAGTAAATGTGCCCCTAATTTCAATTTTGACTCAGAAGTAAATTGAATGCGTATTATACACGATGATTTAACTTAATTAATTTTACGTAATTAAAATTTCGAGATGGTCTCCCCAGCTTTTCTGAAAAATATAGTCAATAATTAGAAGCGTGTTTTTAGTTAAGGAAATGTCATCGAGATACAGCAACAATTTGCGAAGGCACGCTTAACTATAATGTTTTCGTGCCGCATGCGTACTTGAGCAATTCCCTACTCGTTTCCGTGAATCAAATTACCTAAGCGATGTAAATATTTTTTTGTTTGGTAGGTACAATACCTAAAGTTTGATGGCTAGGAGAAAAATGTCAACTACATTGAGTCATTTTACCGACTCCAACACAATGATACGTGACAGGTGTCTTCTTCTTTTGAGAGAATGAAAAATTAAGTTGATCTTTATGGGATGTGAACTCAGAACGTAAAGGTTGGAATTATATACTGTTCGGCATATTTGATTGAAGCTCCAAAGATTAAGAGTAATTGGCGAACGAAACGGTTTCTTAACCAAACGTTTGTATTTAACTTAGACACAAGACCTCAGTTTGCGTATATGACTATCGATCGATCAAGTCAATCAAAGTATTTGGTTGGGATTTTATTTTCTGAATGGAAGAAGGATTAAAGTAAACGTGATCTCTGCAGAATTTGAACTGCGAACTATAGTAAGGTATCAACATACCGCAAGGCATTATTTCTGTTCGATTGTTTTTATGATTCATTTAATCCATCGCCCTTAGCGTAAAGAAAATATTAACAAACATTTACAGTTTTATGCGTAACAGAAACATATTTTGCTACGAAAATTGAGACGAAAGAGATGAATTGTCTCTTCATATATGAGTGATGGAAGCTATGTGTTCTATTCAATAATACCGAGGATAATAATATACGTTAGTCATCGGTCTAATTAAATACTCGAAGCCAGCCACTGACTGATGATATACATGTTCAGTTTTTAGTTTCTTTGTAAAGAAGTTACAATACAAAGTTTACAATAACGTTATTGACTTCCAGACCTTCAACTGGAACTTTCTTGCTGTATCTCTTTGTACTTGTAGCATCGAAAGATGCAGGGATCTAGCTTCAACAAAGATTCTTCCTGGCGGGCATTTGGCTGCGTTGGAAATTTTACACTCGGTTGGTTGAAGCCTGCAGCACGTGTTTCATAGCATCCAGAGGTTATTGTCCGTTTTGTTACTGACCCAGTACACTTCTCAAAGCCTAACAGCCTTCTTCATATAATTACTGTGTTGACAAATTTTCGATATAATCATAAATAAATAGAAAATAAATAGAATAGAAATAAACGAATAAAAAAAATTGCAGCATTAAATCCCATCAGATACCATTCCCATCTGTAATCTCCCCCAACCATCTTAAGAAAGACGAAACTTTGATACGCAATCATAATTCTTATATTTTATAGCAGTGGTCAGTTATGTGTCCACTTGTCCCAAGAGGTTTTATATGTACTGAATATTTACATGAATTGGTCGAACTTCAAGTTACACAGACGAAGCACTCACGATTGGAATAAACTTATTTACAGTCAAATTTGCTTCTATTAAATCATTGATATGAAAGAAAATTTGTAAATATTCTGAGCTGATCAGATTTCTTTTAACAAGAAAGGTGTTTATAAACCGGACACTGGCTTGTCTGGCTCGAGTTTGACCATGGGGAAGCAAATACTTGGATGATAGATAATGAACAAAAAAGTGAAATCCCTGGATATTTAGATTTGCAATGACACGTTATGTCAATAACAGCTGGAGGGCGTTCTTTTATAACACTTCCCCATACAACTGACCACCTGTCTATCATTTTCGCCAAACCTACGAAACATTCGCCTGGGGTAGATACTTCCATTGAGGTTGGCTCTTATGAAGTTAACTTCTCCAACATTTCTAGAAGGCATATAAATATAAAAATGTATGTATGCCTGTATGTATTTGTATGCATATATATATATTATATATATATATATATATATATATTATATATATATATGTATGTGTGTTTGTTTGTGTGTATGTATGTATGTATGTATGTATGTATGTAAATTTGTGTCATTTTTTCAGGTCTTCAATTTAAAACTTCCTCATGGCTTATTCTGTTCATTTTGTTCTTCATGTTTTATAAATATTCATGTAGAAAAAATTGAACACTTATTTAAACAAAAATATCCCTCACCTTAACTTTGAATTTTTTCTATTCTACGATATAAGTTTAATCTATAATATATATATATATATACCATAGATTTTGTACATTACTTAACATTAGGAATTATGTAGGCATGTTTGGATTTAGACGAATTTTTTCGATTCAAATACTGGACTGGTGTTAAATTTATCGCCCCCACTCTACCTAGAATGATGACATGCAATGGGAATTTTGTAAGGATTGAACACTGTAAAGCCAAATAGTTGCTTCGTATGAAGTTAGCCTCATCAACATTTCTAGAAGGCATATAAATACAAAACACACACACACACCACACACACACACACACAACACACACACACAACACACACACACACACACACATATATATATATATATATATATATATACTTAATAATTAGGGTTCAGCAAAGATTTGCTTTACCACATACCGAAGTTTAGAAATAGCAGCCCAAAAACTTTAGCTATTTCTTCTACTTTAAAAAGGGACTCCCAGAAAAACCAAAATACTTGAAAACAATCCACACAGGCAGAGAGGAAAAGTAACGAAAATCAATCAATATCTGGTCACCCATGGACGCGCGTTTCGGAATTAGATCGGTATAAAGAATATAGAATTATACTTTACCAACCATTTTCTTCATCAGCATGGGACTCCGGCAATAATTAAATACTGAAATATTAAATTCGAAGGTACTGGAATAACCGAACATATCTCTCCACCTAACGGTATCAGACAGATCATATTTAGTGTTAGTTCAGTATTCCTCGAGAATATAACAGACTTGTAGTGGAAATGTGCTGGATCTTCAAAACCAATAGTGTGCCTCGGTCTGTTGAGTACGTTCGACTACAATAAGCATTACTATTGTGAAAATCAAAATTAAGGTTTTGTTATGTAAGCTTAGAGCCTAAGATAGCTGAAAGGGGTAATGTGTTGAACCATTAGGTTAGGCGTTCAAACTCCTTACAGGTTTTAAATTACATTTCTAGACATGAAGAAATTTACATAACTAGACATCTCTAGTTTTTCTATTTAGGAGTAGGAGTGGCTTTTTGGTTTAGAAGCTGGCTTGGCAGCTACGTTGTTTAGAGTTCAGTCCTACGGGGAAGAATCTTGTGCAAGTGTTTTCTACGATAGACCCGAGCCTATAGTGTGCCTTACTTTAGTTTTAGCGGTACAATGTTCTCATGAATGCAGGCACCGAATTTCTATGGAAAATCGGTAGAGATAAAATTAAAAATGAGAATTTCGCAGCTAGGAACCTGACAGGTGCTATTGATCAGGGTCAAGGAAGAATAGTAGTTAAGAGGTGGTACCACATTCCTCAAAACTATGGGACTCCCGAGGCAGAGCCCCTCTACCGGATGCAGTTTTCAGTTGTGCCCAGGACATCATAACATTCTTCTATGAGAGGGACACTCTGATGCAAATCCTTCGGTTTCATGTGATAAATCACAGGAGTTTCATTCGAAAATTCCTTTTAACTTAAGCTTTCAAATGCCGATTACTCAAACATTTCTGTCCACTTTCACCCTGGGTATTCAATGAAAGCTGGACGTCTCTTTGGAGTGAGATGTTCAACAGAACCCCTTGTCTTCATAATTTTCATGAGAAATTGAACATGAACAGAAATCAATCATAATTATTACTAACAAATGAGGTTGAACATTGCATAACAAATTAACGAAATTTTTATACTGTATAGTACTTAAATTTAGCGAAGTGAAGAGCGCAATATGAGAATTGTGTATTTTGCTCACAAGCTTAATGTGGTTCCGATTATAAGATATGACCTTAAACTTTGTGGTTTCTACTGAAGCACTCCATCAGATTTCTGAAAATGAATCAACAGCAATTCATGTGTATACAAAATATTCAAAGAAAATTTATTTTTATTTTCAGTTTCTGGTTCATTCATTTACGATTGCATTCAATATATGTAGCTTCACATATTTTATGAATAATCTGTTTATAACTAAAAAGGAAAAAATAGTAAAAAAATAAAAGCACTGCAAATGTAGCTCATATAAATGTATCTCTAAACCTATTTATACCAGACAAAGGCAAGCACAAACTATCAATTCGAGTGTCTATCCTAGGAAATAAAGTGTGTTTTAATCTATAAACCCAGCTATTCAATAATTTATGTCGCAATAATTTCGTAAGTAGAATCTTCCTTTAATCCAAAAATATTACGAATCATGATAATTTGTCGTTAATTGCCTTCGGGCGAATAAACTTCAAATTTTAAGGCATATTTTTAATATGTATAAGTTTTGCTTTATAATAATGTTTTCTAATGTATGTGCAAGGCCATTTTGCTATATAATAATAAATGTATGTGATAATACACGACATAGAAAGTTCCGAAACATGGTATAGAATATACATCATTGACAACGAGAAGGAATGTAGCATAGATTATACCTGAATATATAATAAATCAACTTCATAATTAACATCGTAAGTCATTTATTTTAAATAACTTCTCTCAACGAATAAACTTCATACAATTGTAATAAACGTAGAGAATTCTAAGTTTAATTCAAAATCTCCACATATGAGTTCTACACGATTAATGAATAGAATATTCAGATTCAAAATGGAGGTTTGGTTGAAGCGAGAGGAGATGAGTAAATGTTTTGTCAAAATTAGTTACGTTCTTTCGGTTTCCTCCTAAAAAGCCATCACGGTCGTCTAGATAATGCACCCCACTACTATTCATAAAGATTACAGGTAACGTGCTCTACTATAGTGACGGGCCGACCAAAGCCTTGTGAGTGTATTTGGTAGACGAAAAACTGAAAGAAGCCTGTCGTATATATGTGTGTGTTTCTGGGTATTGTGTGTCTGTGTTTGTCCCCGACATCGCTTGACAACCGATGCTGGTGTGTTTTCGTCCCCATAACATAACGGTTCGGCTAAAGAGACCGATAGAACAATTACTAGGTTTACAAAGAATAAGTCTCGGGTTCGATTTACTTGACTAAAGGCAGTGTTCCAGCATGGCCACAGTCAAATGACTGAAACAAGTGAAAGAAGAATATATATATATATAGAGAGAGAGAGAGAGAAAGAGAGAGAGAGAGAAAGAGAGAGAGAAAGATAGATAGAGAGAGAGAGAGAGAGAGAGAGATAGAGAGAGAGATGAATAAATGGATAGAGATAAATTGATAGACAGACAAATAAATAGATGAAAAAGTCCAAAATTTAAAATTAGGGGAGGGGTGAAATTTGAGCATTTTATTAAACTTTCTAACAGTAATTATTAAACATATTATTGTTTGTTTCTCATAAAATGGTGTGTATTTAATTTGCATTTAATTATTATTTACGATTATTTAAGGCATACACAAGTAAAATGTGTTTGTCTAAATTTGATTTCGTTTTGCCTATGTTCGTCAATTCGCTACGATCTCTTTAAAGTAAAAAAAAAATCAAGATTTTAAATTGGGGGTGGGGGTGGGATGAAATTTGAAAAGCTTTTTATTATTTTTTTGCATATTCGTAATATCCAACATAGAGAAAACACCATGCAATAAATATTTCTAAATGTCTTATATCTCAAAAACAAATCAAATTGTATGGATAGATCGCAAGATTGATACGCGAAGTAATTTTTGTCTTCGGGCATGCGCATAAACATTTACTCCGGTCTGGAAAATGCTATAACCGGTTAATATGTATCACTGGGCATGCATAACATGGCATACAGAGGGAAAAAACATTTTCTTTTATATATATTAGTAATGATCCGATATGTACGGGAGTATGTGCGTGTGTAATACAAGCATGGCATACTCACATCACTACTCGTAGTTTCTCAACATTATAGGATACAAACTTATCCGATTTGCAGTCACTGTTCGTTGACTAGTCTACAAAAATGTGCCTTTCGTATGACTTCATCAATACCTATAATCTCTTTGCATAGTCCCGGAAAATAGTGGAAGAAACGGTGAAATATCTTGTTATCCTCAGAGTGGAAACCTGACCTGAATGTTTAAATGAGTACACTCAGTTAAATGTAGCGAAGGCTGAGAGTGGTGTTACAATAGGAAACGATGAGCATTAATGTTAAAAATGTGCATACTTTATTTCCACCGCGACTCGAAACCAGATTGCTCATTTCATTCAACTTCCTCTTATCTCTTATTGTACATTTCTTGCCTTGGCGGGTACACCTATTTGACAGTTAATGTCATGGCGAGCTGGCAGAAACGTTAGCACGCCGGGCGAAATGCTTAGCAGTATTTCGTCTGCCGTTACGTTCCGAGTTCAAATTCCGCCGTGGTCGACTTTGCCTTTCATCCGTTTGGGGTCGATTAAATAAGTACCAGTTACGCACTGGGGTCGGTATAATCGACTTAATCCGTTTGTCTGCCCTTGTTTGTCATCTCTGTATTTAGCCCCTTGTGGGTAGTAAAGAAATAGATATATCGTCAGTCTCTACGTTCTGAGTTCAAATTCCGCCGAGGTAGACTTTTCCTTTTATCCTTTCGGGGCGATAAAATTAAGTACCAGTTGCGTACTGCGGTCGATTTAATTAACTGGCTCCCTCCCCCAAAATTTCGGGCCTTGTGCCTAAAGAAGAAATGAAAAGAATGAAATATCAACCACTGAGAGAATTGCTAACCTCAAACAGTGACACGAAATTAATTTTGGAGGTCAGACATTTGATAACTAATCACTTCATTATGATGGACAAGAGCATTACTTAAGTTGATAATGACATTTTAGAAATATTTTCGAAAGAAATGTGTTATGGCATTGTGTTTTCCAAAAGATAAAGTATCGTTGTATCAACTTAGAGGATCAAGTGCTATTTAACCTTCCGCAAATGACCTAAAGATCAAATCAAATATCTTTCTGTAACGACAAATATTAGTTCTATTTTGATCAATTTGTTCGTGCCGATTAAACATAAGAAAAGATATAATAAAAAAGAAAACGTGAAAAGGATTTTGAAGTATATCTTCGACATTTTACTTTCTTAATCGGATTATGAGATTAAGATATCCAATCAATCGAACATTTTAAAGGCTTGCGTAGCAATTTAATCAGAAAATTAGCGATGCTAATCGGACGTTGTTGCCACGGATTATTGACAGAGGAACTATAGCTGGTCGTTTAATATTTGCAGACGTACTCATTTCGCTCATTGAGAGGGTTATTAAAAAGACAAAACAAAATAAACAAGTAAAACAATATTCTATTTCAGAATTCCTCAAAACCTTAAATTCCATGTGTACACTACTTTGTTATGTAGCATACATACACTTGTCTTTGTTAAATAGTATACACAATCTTCTCTCTTATGCTTACTACTTTCTGTCAGTAGGAGAAGCCGTATATATTCCTATCTGTTATAGCTAATATTTTGTTTTGTCAACGAGGATAAAACCAGGCATTTTATTTGGAAAGAAATGTAACTGATATGTTAAAATCCTATTAATTTTCTTTGCGAATAAATTACTAACGTACCCGATACTTATATATTTGCGAAATTCTTTTCAGAAATACTACGTTGCTGTTAATCAAACTTTTAAGAAATTATTGCATCGTACTCAATTTTACATGAGTCTAAAAGAATAAGTAAGTGAAATAAATTGTGAAGAAGTTTGCATGGAAAATACGAAATTAAATTCTTAGATTCTTTGACGAAGACAATAAAAAATGTCTAATTCTACATGACAAATGAAGGAGGACATAACTGAACTAAAGGGACATTATTCGATATCAGTTTTATGTACCATATTCTGGGCAAGTTTGTCTTGCGAAGTACAGTCCCATCCAAGCTACATTCACTGTAAATTTAATTTTATCTAATTACTAACAGTATCACCCGGCGTTGCGGTTTGTTTAGACCCTTTAGAATTGGAATTTTTGAAAAGTAAAAATTTGGCAGTATGTAGCTTGTTATTCTCTTTAAGTGAAATACACCGAAAAATGGCGACACAGCAGTCAAAACATCGTAAAAAATAGGAATTTTCATAGAAAAAAGGCACCTTTTTAATGTAAATAATTTTTGGTGTTAACATGGTCCGATTTGAATTTTTTCTTCTAGGGAAGGAAGAGTTAGCCTTCTTCTATCATACTCTCATACATACATATATATATATATTAATACGAAAAAACCCTCCGGGCTACATCCCGAAAATTCATTTCTTTGCCGAATTTCTACAATGTTTACGGCGATTCGTTTTTTATCTTGATTTTTTTATTTTTCATGCAATTTACGCATGCTTGCACGCGTGGGGAACACAGTTCACGTTAAGCTGCTGACTGAGTAAAGTTCACTATTCAATGCATGGGTTAAGGCCTAAACAAACACATTATCGATTTTTGCACTTGCGAGATGAATTTCGGAACAGAAATAGCGCAGTTAAATTTTCATTCGCCTAAACTTTAAGTGACCCATTTTTGGTGGTTGTACAATTTGTTGGCTAGGAGGAGATGTGCCGGGAAGTTAAACACACAGATACACACACAGATACATACACAGACACACAAGTTGAGTTTTATATATATAGATTTATATGGTGCAAGATGACCCGCTGGCAAAATCGTTAGAAAGTCGGGCAAAGTGCTAAAGTGTGTTACTTCCAGCTTTTCATGTTCAGAGTTCAAATTTCGGCGAGGTCGGTTTTGTTCATAATTTCGGGGTCGGTAGAATAAGTACCAATTAAGGCGGCGAATAGGCAGAAACATTAGCAGTATTTCGTCGGCCGTTACGTTCTGAGTTCAAATTCCGCCGAGGTTGACTTTTCATCCTTTCGGGGTCGATAAATTAAGTACCAGTTACTTAATCCGTTTGTCTGTCCTTGTTTGTCCTCTCTGTGTTTAGCCCCTTGTGGGTAGTAAAGAAATAGAAATAGGTATTTCGTCTGCCGCTACGTTCTGAGTTCAAATTCCGCCGAGATCGACTTTGCCTTCCATACTTTCGGGGTCGATACATTAAGTACCAGTTGCGCACTGTGGTCGATGTAATCGACTTAATCCCTTTGTCTGTCCTTGTTTGTTCCCTCTATGTTTAGCGCCTTATGGGTAATAAAGAAAGGAGAATAAGTACCAGTTAAACACTGGGATCGATATCACCCATTAACTCCCAGCCCCCATACAGTAGAAAGTATCACAAATATAGAATAAGGCAGCTGAATGTCAGAATTTCTAACGCAGCTGACACAATGGTTAGTGGCTTTTCTTCAGATTCTTTATGTTCCGAGTTTAAATTCCGTCGAGGTAGACTGTTCCTTTTATCCCTTCGGGGTCAATAAGATAAGTACCAGTTGAGCAGGATTTCGATAATGCTGACTATGCACCTCCCACAAAAAAAAAATTGCTGACTGTGAGCCCAAAATAGAAAACCATAATTTATGTGGCGCTCATCTTTTGTTGTCCATTTACATACTTCCATCGCATAATGTTGGTACATATATATATATATATATATATTATATAAGGTCGGTATATAAATATATATATATATATATATAACTAGAAGGCGGCGAGCCGAAAGAATTATTAGCGAGTCGGATAAAATGTTGAATTAAAATTTGGATATTTTTCTCTACTGGCCCAGTGGTTAGGGCAGCAGATTCACGGTCGTAAGATCGCGGTTTTGAATCCCAGATCGGGTGTTGTGATTGTTTATTGAGCGAAAACTCCTAAAGTTCTAAGAGACTTCGGCAGGGGATAGTAGCGAACCCAGCTGTACTCTTTCACCACAACTTTCTCTCACTCTTTCTTCCTGTTTTTGTTGTACCTGTATTTCAAAGAGCCAGC
This sequence comes from Octopus sinensis, assembly GCF_006345805.1. NCBI lineage: Eukaryota > Metazoa > Mollusca > Cephalopoda > Octopoda > Octopodidae > Octopus > Octopus sinensis. The sequence continues at coordinate 60,347,337 of NC_043003.1, read as the reverse complement.
CTTGTCACACTCTGTGTCACGCTGAATCTCCCCAAGAGCTACGCTAAGGGCACACGTGTCTGTGGAGTGCTCAACCACTTGCACGTTAATTTTACGAGTAGGCTGTTCCGTTGATCAGATCAACTGGAATCCTCGTAGTCGTAACCAGCGGAGTGCCAACCATTCTTTTCTACTCTAGGCTGAAGGCCCGAAATTTTTGGGGAGAGAGCCACTCGATTAGACCGACCCCAGTATGCAACTGGTACTTAATTTATCGACTCCGAAATAATGAAAGGCAAAGTCGAGCTCGGCAGATTTTGGACTCAGAACGTAGCGGCAGACGAAATGCCTATTTCTTTACTACCCACAAGGGGTTAAACACAGAAAGAACAAACAAGGATAGACAAACGGATTAAGTCGATTATATCGACCTCAGTGCGTAACTGGTACTTAGGTACTTATTTAATCGACCCCGAAAGGATGAAAGGCAAAGTCAACCTCGGTGGAATTTGAGCTCAGAACGTAGCGGCAGACGAAATACCTATTTCTTTACTACTCACAAGGGGATAAACACAGAGGAGACAAACAAGGACAGACAAACGGATTAAGTCGATTACATCGACCCAGTGCGTAACTGGTACTCAATTTATCGACCCCGAAAGAACGAAAGGCAAAGTCGACCTCGGCGGAATTTAAACTCAGAACGTAACGGCAGACGAAATACCGCTCAGCATTTCGCCCAGCGTGCTAACGACTCTGCTAGCTCGCCGCCTTATTAATTTAGAGTATTGAATCACTCATGCATCACTAAAAATGAAAATGCCGAATAATCTCAAATAGGACACGAATCCAATTCACAGAAATGCATTTAATGTAGAGTGAAGGCAGGATGAAGTGGGGGAGAATTGTCATCATGGTAGAGATTAATTGTCTATTTCCTTGATCAGAGAACAGAATCGCAGAGAAGTGAATTTAAGTAGTTCAAATGAGAATGGAACCTGTATTAAAGACACATTTTATATATACGTTCCCCTTTTTTAATAGATAAATGATGAGTTTTGTTAGCAAAAAAAAAAAAATCTTTGCAACAATTTCGTCTGTCAACAAATATTCTTTCTAATTTTGACACAATGTTAGCAATTTTTTGAGAGGTGGAAAGATCGATTACATCGATCCCTGTACTCACCTATTTTATCGACCCAGAGATAGTTGAACTTAGCGGTATTAGAACTTAGAACATAAAGTGTCAGAAGAAATGCCGCGAGGCATTTTGTCCAACGAGCTAACGAGGGAAATTCGCTTAGCGGCATTCGTTTGTCAAAAAATGATTTTATCTTGCTGTTATTTTTATACAGAAAATGGAAAATCTAAGGAGATTCAAATTAATGTGAAGTGTATACTTTTCTGAAGCAAGTTTCGAAGAGATATATTTCTTGTTACTATTTGTCTAAGAAAAAAAGTTTAAAATCCGAGATCCAAGGAATCTGGTGAAAGTCCAAAGTTGCAAAATTAGTAACGAGAAAGAAAACAGCTATTCGTGTCAATAAGTTTGACTGCAGTGACAAATGAAATGATCCCTTATCTTCTGCACAAGGGTCTCTCTACGGAATAGTCCTAACTTTAGGCATCAACAATTTCTTGTGGATTTTCAGAACAAATCGACTGTAATTAAGATGGGAAGCGGGTTGAATGGTAAGTTGTGACGTGTATACTTTTGTTGAGAAAATTTGAAGATTTTATGTGAAACAAAATAAAGATCTAACAGTTCTTTTCCTAATTGATAAATGCATTGTGTGACAGGTGCAACCTCCATTGCATTACATGAATCTACACACATAGACTCCTCCCAAAGGAAACGTCCACACACACATTTGGATCATCCTAAGTTGGCTTCGACAAATAGTATTGAAAATATTCGTTCAAATAAAATTTGACACAATGTTAGCAATTTTTTGAGAGGTGGAAAGATCGATTACATCGATCCCTGTACTCACCTATTTTATCGACCCAGAGATAGTTGAACTTAGCGGTATTAGAACTTAGAACATAAAGTGCCAGAAGAAATGCCGCGAGGCATTTTGTCCAACGAGCTAACGAGGGAAATTCGCTTAGCGGCATTCGTAAATAAAATAAAATAAATAAATTTTGGTAAATAAAATTTGGTGACAGAATCTGTTATGTGTAAGGTATTGCGATTTATATTTTATTTATTTTCTAATTCCTCCATTACACCATACATGTACTTTCAACATAATCTTGAGTTCAAATGAAACGTGATACAGTGTGTGACAAGGATGGGTCCTTAACTCGCAAATCAACTGTTTTCCATTAAGCTTCAGTCTATTCCAGTGTATTCAGTATGCTTTGATTAATTTGAGTCTATAGCAAGAAACAATCATCCAAAGTAATACATATTGTTGCAAGTATAGCTGTATGGTTAAGACGCTCGTTTTGTAATCACGTGGTTTTGTGCTCAATCACACTGCGTGCCACGATGAGTGTCTTCTACTATAGCCACGTACCGGCTTATATGTATATACATATGTGTGTGTGTGTATGTGTGTGTGTGTGTGGTGTGCGTCTCTGCTTCTGTATTGGTTTTATCTCAACGCTTGACAATCGGTCTGAGTTTGTTTACGTCCCTATAATTTAGCTGCTCGGATAAAGAGGCCGATAAAATTAGTACCAGACTTTAAGAATAAGTAGGGAAGTCGATTTGTTCCACTAAGCCTTTCAAGGCGTTCCTCATTGCGGCCGCAGCATAATGATTAAAATAAGAGGAAAATTAAGGATTGAGCTTTTACCACAGGCCCTTCTCATTGTTGAGCGAAATTATTAACCCCTGGCCCTTGGTAGCACCAATATACACTACTACATAATACACATTTACAAACAATTGCATGACTCTATGACCATACACATTCTCACAAATATAATCTGTTGAATTGTAAACTGACTGCTTAGTGTTATCTTCATTTCTTTTCAATAAATTTCTAATGTTTAAATTCTGAATTCTAATGTTTAAATGGCTTTATTTACAAAGGAACGAATATGGTGTGTTGTTGGAGTAATTGCTGTCATTTTAGAGAATTAGATATACTTTCTACCACTGAAATTTGATGGGAGGGGCTATTTATTTTATCGATCTCCAAAGGATAAAAGGGGAAGTCGGCCTGGACGGATTTTGAATTCAGAAAGTAAAGACGGACGAATTTCCGTTAAGCATTTTGTCTGCCGTGCTACCGATTCTGCCAGCTTTCTGTCTCAAGTTTCTGAAATGTTATTGATTTTGGCACAAGGCCTGCAATTTCGGGGGAGGGTGTAAGTCGATGACACTGACCCTAGTGCTTAACTGCTGCTTATTTTATCGATCCCGAAAAGATGAAAGTCAAAGTTTGCCTCGGCGGAATTTGAACTCAGAACGTAAAGATGGACGAAACCTTGCTAAGAATTTTGTTCGGCGTGCTAACAATTCGGCCAGCTCTCCGCCTTAGGATTGTTAAATGATATTAAAGAAAAGCTCACCGAAAAATCGGACCCAAATTCCCACCGTACATTCTTAAAATTGTAGAATTCGGCTGGAACGGATTGGCAATTTTGACTAGGTTTCGAAACATTATTGCGTATAGTTGCAATCCTGTCCTCAAATTCAATATTTCGTAACCGCAGTGGTTGTCGTTTAGACTTCGAGGTTACCCTTCAAGCTTTGACTGAATAGGTCTATATCCAAAGGCGTTCCAATCGCTACCACCCATAAGATACTCCGACACACATCAATGCAAATATATATTTTTTCAATATATATATATATATATATATTACGGAGATGTACTTGCATAGCAAGTGATTTGATCAGAGATCGTGTGCCGAAATGAAAACAATTGCAGCGTGGAAGCTGTTTCTAAAATGGCATACCAACACCTTCCACGCTGCAATTGTATATATATATATATATATATGTGTGTGTGTGTGTGTGTGTGTGTGTGTATAATTATATAATGATGCCCCCGCATATGTGTATATAATATGTCTGTGTGTGCATGTGTTTGTGTATGCATATAAGATCAAATCAAATTTCACCTGTGCCTCGGAAAATCTAATCTATGCTATTGCATGCTTAGGGTGTGGTAATAATTATACTGGCCAAACAGGAATATCACTCTGTCGAAGAACCACTCTCCACAAAGAACAAATCCGCCACTAACAATACAGACAGATACAGGTTAGCGAACACATAGAAAGGTGTGCTAGGAATCTTAATCCTAATTTCCTAATTTTCCCCGGCTATCAATGTTCACAGAACCCCTCAGTACAACAAAGAATGAATAAAGAGGTAACTTTTATCAATAAATAACTTCTACAATTCAATATGAACACATAACATAGTACAGGACACTACTAACCTTTCAATTGCACACATCCCATACACCATTCATTTTACAGATCTATACCCAAATTGCACCAAATCCAGAACTACGTACCTCCCTTACACATAATCTTTTTACTCAGGGACTAGTAGACCTGGCACCGTTCATTAATCGTTATGTATTGAAAGCAATGATTAGTAAATTTACGAAACTGGTATGCTTTCACAATTTTATTACTTTTCTTACCTCAGTTCATCTAATTGTATATATCTATCGTTACTTTTCATAAAAATCATTTCCTTTTTTTGATTTCCAATGTGCATTTTCGCTTATTTTTCTTCTTACTTTCCCCTTACATTTCCACATGCAGTTTCTATTTTCTTTTGTTATATATATATATATATATTAATAAATAAAACATGAACGCACGCATCCATTTCTAAGTAAGATTGATCTTGATATATATATATATATATATAATATATATATATATATGTGTGTGTGTGTTGTGTGTGTGTGTGTGTGTGTATAATTATATAATGATGCCCCCGCATATGTGTATATAATATGTCTGTGTGTGCATGTGTTTGTGTATGCATATAAGATCAAATCAAATTTCACCTGTGCCTCGGAAAATCTAATCTATGCTATTGCATGCTTAGGGTGTGGTAATAATTATACTGGCCAAACAGGAATATCACTCTGTCGAAGAACCACTCTCCACAAAGAACAAATCCGCCACTAACAATACAGACAGATACAGGTTAGCGAACACATAGAAAGGTGTGCTAGGAATCTTAATCCTAATTTCCTAATTTTCCCCGGCTATCAATGTTCACAGAACCCCTCAGTACAACAAAGAATGAATAAAGAGGTAACTTTTATCAATAAATAACTTCTACAATTCAATATGAACACATAACATAGTACAGGACACTACTAACCTTTCAATTGCACACATCCCATACACCATTCATTTTACAGATCTATACCCAAATTGCACCAAATCCAGAACTACGTACCTCCCTTACACATAATCTTTTTACTCAGGGACTAGTAGACCTGGCACCGTTCATTAATCGTTATGTATTGAAAGCAATGATTAGTAAATTTACGAAACTGGTATGCTTTTAAATCTCTAACAATTCACAATTTTATTACTTTTCTTACCTCAGTTCATCTAATTGTATATATCTATCGTTACTTTTCATAAAAATCATTTCCTTTTTTTGATTTCCAATGTGCATTTTCGCTTATTTTTCTTCTTACTTTCCCCTTACATTTCCACATGCAGTTTCTATTTTCTTTTGTTATATATATATATATATTAATAAATAAAACATGAACGCACGCATCCATTACTAAGTAAGATTGATCTTGATATATATATATATATATATATATATATATTTGTGTGTGTGTGTGTGTGTGTGCCCATCAGTACCACATTTTAGGTAATCTTGCCTGTAATACACGTTTACTAATGACGGTGGTTGTGTGTTAAATGCGAAACGATGAAAAAATAACACCCCCTTTTTTTCTTAATAAACTTCATGCTGTTCTCCAGTTCTCCTCGCAAGATACGAACGCGAGCCACAGGAAGTCATAAGATTTTTATCCATATTATCAATCCTAACCAACAAAAATGGCGTCATAGAATCTTTATAGATGCCATCATTATCTATTTGGCATTTGTGCTTATTACATTAGTTTATCCTAGTCTAGACACCATATATGTATAATGTCTTCACTGGATTAGTACATATTATTTCTTCCCTCCAGATGCTGATCTGGAGGAGGAAAACCGAGAGTAAAACCCCTCAAAGAAAGTAAATCAGCCGGAAAATGTAATAAATCGAGGAATTTTGCGTATATTTCATGTACATCTGTGTGCACATAAGTATATGAATGTATGCATGTAGGCACACACAGATATACACATGTATCTTTATCTATTTATATACATATGTAGGTACGTATATATTTACAAAAACATACAAACATACACAGGCACACACACACATATATATGCATACGAATACACAATTCATATAAAATGCGATTTAAAAAGGGATAGGTTACATATATATATATATATACCAACATTTACCCCACTATATAAATGTATGTATATATATATATATAAATATATATATATACATTTACATCACTATATAATTGTATATATATATATATATATATATTTACCCCACTATATAATGTATATATATATATATATATATATATATATATATATATATCACCGTGATCACCGTGACCGACCAGTCTATTAGGTGTTGCTACACATCGCTGGTCACAATGCGAAGCGCATTGTTTTAGCCTTCAATTGACGCCACCCCGCTGGTTAAGCGAGCAGGCCAACAGAAGAAAGAGTGAGAGAAAGTTGTGTCGAAAGAGTACAGCAGTGATCGCCAACACCCCTGCCGGAGCCTCGTGAACCTTTAGGCGTTTTCGCTCAATAAACACTCACCAGGACTGGGAATCGAAACCGCGATCCTACGACCGCGAGTCCGCTGCTCTAACCACTGAGCCATTGCGCCTCCACACACACAAACACACACACACACACACACACACGTATATATACATATGAGTGTGTCTGTGTGTGTGAATGTGTGTGTGAAGTTATAAACAAAGTTAGTAGCTTGATATAGACCCAAAGATCCGAGTGTTTCTAGCTGAGAAGATATTATCTGTCGAAACCACGGTGTCACAGAATCATGTGCGTCATTGAGCCGAATGAGTAGAACAAATTGTCTTCTTAAAAAGAAGAATATACCCCTCTGTGATGTAGACTGCAGCGATCAGCGTCTGAACCCGCCAAGACGTATTGATGATAAATAAGTAAATTATTCAGATCTCGCTGTGAAATAAGGATTATACATAATACATACATACATACATACATACATACATACATACATACATACATACATACATATGATGCACAAAAGGACAGAGAAGAGAAACTGTGTACATTTGTGGAAATCAGCTGCCTAGCGGAAGTTAACATAGAGCTGAAGATCAGTGAAAAAGCAAATACCTACGCTGAAATATTAAGAAATTTGCATTATACCTGTAATTATTGGGGCCCTTGAGATTAATAATAATAATAATAATAATAATAATAATAATAATTAATAATAATAACCAATATAAAATATATATATACACATACATACGTTTACTCACCTACAGAGCCTGTAATTATTGGAGGCCTGAGATATGTAACACACTGTCTTGAGAAATTAGGCTTCTCAAAACCAGAAGGGAGAAAGCTAATTCAGAAACTATAGATCCAATCCGTTACTGGAACTGTAAAAATTTGTCAAACATTCCAGAAGTTTACCACTTAAGTATATGTGAGCATGTCTAAATAAGCAACTATATACATGAGAATACATACATAAAAAAACATACAAACCTGCAAGTATAAATATATACATACAAAAATACCCTATTGATGATGTTGGAATTCCAATGAAGGTTCTTTGGATTCAACATAGAAAGCTGCTCTTTCTAATTAACAAATGTCTTGAAATAAAATACAATAATGACATACGTACATGCATACATACGTACGTATATACATACGTACGTACGTAAATACATACAAACATACATAATACATACATACATACATACATACATATATACGAGGAATGAAAAGTCTAGAACAGGATAATAAAAAAAAGAAAAAACTTTTAATGAAATTGACGACAATGAGTCCGATGGGTTAAAATAATATTGGTGGAACTTTAAAATCAAAGCAGCCATTAAGTTAAAAGACAACCGGCTATATATCGTTGTGTAGGACCATCAAAAATAAAAAAAAGATATGTTCTCTTGTGTCCTCTGGACACGAATATGGTTCGAATAATACAATAGAAAGATGACATCAATATATATAGGAAATGTGTAAAGCCATTGCGCATAATACAGCTTTAGCTTATTACTATTGGAGCAACAGAGTAGATAACAATTCGTCAGGAGCAAAGTATGGATAAACTTGGGATCTTGTGGAGAGAATTCGAATCTTTTATATATGTATAACAAAATGATCACGATATCCGCATCTATAAAAATCCGCAAGACGTTCTGAGATGTTATATATCTATTATATAAAATCCGTTCCGTTCGTGTGTGTGTCTTCTAGGATCTCGGACATCCTCCACCCGATTGCGCTCAAATTTGATTTGTAGACACCGACAGTATCAGGGCGTGTATAAGTATTGAAAAAATTACAAAAATCGATTCCATGTGAGAATGCGATCGATAAAGCCGTGGGAGCGTGCATTTGTACGTTTTTCTTTGGAATAGAAAAATGTCTATCTTTATTTCTTCTTTTGCTGGTGTCTCAAATTTAGGTTAAATCAGTGTTTCTCAAAGGGGAGGCCT
>NC_043003.1:60331072-60333572 GCF_006345805.1 Octopus sinensis | reverse complement strand
ACGACTTATCCTTTCGGGGTCGATAAATAAAGTACTGGGGTCGATCTAATCGACTGGCTCTCTCTCCCAAAATTTCGGTCCTTGTGTAGAAAAGTATATTTTATTTTGAGTGATTTTTTTTTAGTCACCAGTCTTCAGCTAGGAAGTACTAACTTAAGATTACAATCGTTCATATTGAGAAAAGTAATGATGTTTTTCTCTGGCTTTTTCTCTCAATCTATATTTGTTGAACCGCTAGAATACGTGGCACAGAGACATACATTAGAAATAGTATTGTTTTTAGTCAAGTGTAAACAAACATGCAGGCAAATACACACACACGCACGCACACAAGTAAACACACACACGCATATGCACACAAATACATATAATCATGTGTGTGTGGGCGGGGTTAGTGTGTGTCAGTGAGAGTATGTGTTTACATACTCCCGATATCTGAACATTTGCATCCACGACTGGGGCTGAGAGTGGGAGTGGAACCGGAAGGGGAACCAGAAAGATGCAATTCAAGCATCTTGGCTACTAAATGATGCCTACCTCTGCTATACAGATTAAGTAGAAGGAGTGATATGGCCAAGATAGTACGAAACCAGATTGGGTTATGTTGCTTCGTTAAGCCAGGTGTAACATTTTCGGAGTTGAAATCTTATCTGCTTCGACAGAAACTTTCCTTCCTCTGATACTGATAAACCAATTACCAGTAAGACACTGTGGTTGATTTCGTAGTCAACGCCGCCCTCTTTTCCTTGATAAAAGTATTTACCTCGATATGTTGGTGTCGTTGTTCAGCCCTGATAGAGCATCTGTTATCTCTTCTTATTCGTTTCAGTAATAGAACTGCGGCCATGGTGGGGCACTGTCTTCAAGTGTTCAGTCGCACAAATCGACTTCAGAGCATAAATTTTAAAGTCTTGTATGTATTCCAACCATCATTCTTTGGCCAAACTGCTTAGTTATGGGGGCGTAAATAAACCAACTCCGGTTCTCAAAGGTTGAGTGAACCGGAGCAACGTGAAAGAAAGTGTTTCGCTCACGGACGCAATGCATCGCCGGGAATCGAACGATCTTACGAGCGTAAGCCGAACACCCTTATCACTAAGCCAGAATGTAAGGAACCGAAGCGAATACCATAAAGCACTTGTTTGTTCTTCTCAAGCCATACCTGGCTCATAGGGCTGGTTTCCTTCGCGTGTTAGGTTCCCCACCTGGACGGGGCGCCGGCCCGTCGCAGGTGAACTGCAAGAGGAAAAAGTGATAGAAAGTTGTGGCGAAAGAGTCAACAGAAATTCGCCATTACCTTCTGCCGGAGTCACGTGGAACTTAGGTGTTTCGCTCCTAAACACACACATCGCCCGGTCTGAGATTCGAACCTGCGATCCCGCGACCGCGAGTCCACTGCTCTAACCATGTACCTCCACACATGTACCTCCACACATAACTATATTACTATTTATAATTTCATGTACTGTGCATTTCTGCGAACACTCCAGCATCATTGAAAATATAACAATAGAAGAATGCTTAAAGGCAAATTTTCACTAGTACCATCTTATCTCCCTAAGGTATAAAATGTAGGCCTAGTGACAAGAAAGAAACCAATTGTGCTATATCTCTCAACTTATAACTAAAAAAATACATGTAATACAGGATCGTAATGTTATTACGTGTTAGATAAATATTAATTCTATACGATAATCTAACGAAAACACCAAGGTATGTTTTGTTTAAAAGTTACAAAGAATATCTTACTCCATCTACTGATGTAGATAGATTAACGACTGTCAATCAGTTAATCATAGGCAAATATTTTAGATCATCACAGACAGTGACTTGTCTTCTTTATTGTGATATAAAATAAACAGAGTAGCTGTGATTATGTTTGAAATTACATACAAATAATTTTTTTTCCTCTGCTGTTTGGAATATTAAAGAAGTTTCCGCAGACATCATTAACTATAAAACATTTGGTATTGCAAAGACGTAAGTTAAAAGAAAGTTTGTATAAAAGAAAAGGAAAAATAAATAAATAGCAGTAAACAAACTTGCAATACCGTTATCGTAGCACTAAAAGCCAAGCGTACCCAATTACACCTCCAGGCTAACTTACTGTAGAACCTGCTGTTATCAAGCCCGAGCAAGCAGAGTGGCGTCAATAAGTCTCCTGCTCTGTCTTAGCAGTGAAGAAAACATAATAACGTTTCCAACACACGGACATTTCGAATTCTTGAATTTCATTTGAAGGATTTCATAACAAGAAACGTGCAAAGAGTACTTTCTTAAATTGTTATATATACATGTGTGTATGCGTATTTACATATGAACACTGGTTACAAGCATAAATATCACGGTCATTTTCTGAAAAACAAAGTTACAAATCAACAAAAGTAAACGTTGTAACACGCTTTCTCTCCCTCTCCCTCTCTCTCTCTTTCTCTCTCTCACGCACACACACGCATGCACACACGCACACATACACACACATACGAAGAGCTAAATACTG
>NC_043003.1:60283572-60321072 GCF_006345805.1 Octopus sinensis | reverse complement strand
AATATTTTGAGCATACACTGTAGATATTGTTTTGATTCAATATAAGTACAAACACCTCAGTGAGGCTTACTCCTTTATATGTACACACACACACACACACACACACACACACACACACACACACATACACACACACACACACACACACAATTGGTCTCTCTAGTTCTCTAAGTGAAGAACTTTAGATTTCCTCAACACAGCTGGCAGATGGTTCACTTCAAGGACAAAAATCAATACAGGAAATCTGTTTAGTGGCCCATGTTGTTGTCAGATTCTTAGCGGCATTGACTATTACTTTCAGTTGAAATCTTAACAAGTCAAGACGTTTCGGCGATGCGGTTTCGCTTACTTAAGGACAATTTCGTTGGTGAGGAGCTGTTCGACAAAACAGGAAACGTTTCTTCTTCCCTGCCTCTCTTCAGTCATCGCATTTTTGCTTCGCAGTGATCCTAGAGAAATATATGTAATCAACGTCAGTATAATTTATTCATTACATTCAAACCACATGCGCCAACTAGTTTTGAACCACTGCTTTTGTACGTGTGGCCGCCAAACAGTCCGGTACACCATGCTTACCATGTACTGCTCTAAGGAACATGTTTATGAGGGCTGGCCGGTTGCCAATGGGTTTTTATATCAATAACTAATTACCAGGCCCCTCCCAAGTGATTTTTCCGGCAGCAATTTGCAACAACACTTAGAAGCGATTGATTGTTGGTATTGCAGGTTTTGAGAGATACGTTTTCCCAGCCTTTCCTCCACAGCACTTTTAACCACTTTTCATCAAGGTTGTATTTGTTTACGCTCCAGATTCTTTCTCAAATGACTCTAGACCATCCAGACCAGGGACTTTCACAATCTTGATGATAGAACCCTTTATGTCAGAGATATATCGCTAGTAGGTTTCTAGCAAACTTGCGCACGATGGTGGGTTTTTTTTCCAACAGATGTATCTATAATGAAATTATTTACTTGTCGCTTGTAGTTCATGTTCAAGGGCTGTTACCTTGCCCGTTAATGTCTCATGTCAACGGTTTCCATAGACTTCGGATAACTAATCATAAAGTTACAGCTGGTGATTCGCGAATTTATAATCCACTATGCACATAATGATAGTGCCTAGCAGTCCAATATGTCTCTTGAGACTGTCAATATGTGTGTGAAGAGAGGTAATCCATTTTGGCTGGTTTTTTCTGACAATGATCTATCTCGCTAATACCCAACTGTTGGCCTATGGTAATCGCAGAAAATTTAATGTCGAAAAGTTGGGATTTTTAATCTCTGCAAACTGTTCTTCAGCTAATTCATCTATCGCGAACAACATCTGGCTAGGCGCTTCTTTTTCTTTTTTTTTTTTTTACAATTTGTATGGTAAACATTCTTTTGTGCAATTGTCTCTTAATGTAGACAATGTAGTTATGTATGAATTTTGTTCTTTCGGTTGTTCAAATTCTTCAGTCATTATTAATTATTGTTTGTAATCGATGATTGCCCGCTTAATAAAAAATGCATCAGTCTCAGTTTTACATTTATCATATTGGTGGTCGTCTGTGTTACTCTTTCTCTCTTTTACTCTTTTACGTGTTTCAGTCATTTGACTGCGGCCAAGTTGGAGCACCGCCTTTGGTCGAGCGAATCGACCCAAGTACTTATACTCTGTAAGCCTAGTACTTATTCTATCGGTCTCTTTTGCCGAACCGCTAAGTTACGGGGACGTAAACACATCAGCACCGGTTGTCAAGCGATGTTGGGGGACAAACACAGACACACACACACACACACATACACACATGCACACACACACACAGACAAACACACACACACACACACACACACACACACACACATATATATATATACTGTAGTAATTTTGAGTTCCATATAATATTTTTCCACTTGATTACTACTGTAATTTACATATTGTAACTATGTATGTATGTATGTATGTATGTATGTATATATGTATGTAAGTAAGTATGTATGTATGTATGTATGTATGTATGTATGTATGTATGTATGTATGTCATTGTTCAGTTTTATTTCAAGATTTCTTGCCAATAGAGAAAGAGCCGGTTTCTAACCCAGATCCAAAGTTCCTTCATTGGAATTTTAACATCAACAACAGGGTATTTTTGTATGTATGTATGTAAGCATGTATATATATATATATGTGTGTGTGTGTGTGTGTGTTTGTGTGTGTGTGTGTGTATGTATATATATATGTATGTATATATTTATGTATATTTTTGTATATGTAATATGTATATGTGTTGGTTTATGTGTAAGTCAATTTACATGTATACGAAACAATGGAACGACGAAATCCCGAAGATATTCACTCCTGTCATAAACGATATATGATGGTTTCATAAATTCTTGCCGAGCATCTTGCAAGAATAATTTGTTAATAACCAAATGCTTATGCAACAAATTCATTTACACATCTTTCTTCAAATCATAACACCTAGCGAACGCAGAGCAACGACTCTGTGTCAGATCCTGAAGTCAGAAACACGATCTTGCGATCATGACTGCCGCACTCTAGATACCAGGGAACGCGCTTTCACAGATTAAGGTATAAACAATGGTCGAATAATCATGACTGAAATTATTTTAATCATATGTATTCTTAACCAGGAATAATCTTGAAGTACACAACAGCAAAACATCTTTTGTAATAGATATAATTCTTAGGTCATTATAAAAAGAAAGAAGAAAAGACAACATCGGAACAACACCAACTACATATTTCTCTCGTCAAATATTGATTGGCACTCCGTCGGTTACTACGACGAGGGTTCCAGTTGATCCGATTTACAGAACAGCCTGATCGTGAAATTAACGTACCAGTGGTTGAGCACTCCACAGACCTTAACGTAGTACCCTTAACGTAGTACAACAGAAACATGAAAAAAGAGGGAGAGAAAGTTGTGGTGAAAGAGTACAGCAAGGTTCACCACAACCCTCTGCCGGAGCCTCGGGGAGCTTTAGGTGTTTTCGCTCAATAAACACTCACAAAGCCCGGTCTTGCAATCGAAATAGCGATCCTACGGCTGCGAGTCCGCTGCCCTAACCACTGAGCCATTGTGCATCCACCCTCGTAGAACATAATCATAATTTAAAGACCACATCAAGTATTCGTACGTCTAAGATTACAGATCTGTCGGAATGATTTCTTTTACTATAATTATTACTATTTAGCGACACACACACACACACTTGTATGTGTGTATGTATGTATGTATGTATGTATGCATGTATGTATGTATGTATGTATGTATTTATGCATTTATGTATGTATGTATCAAACAACACTATTATTAATGAAATGCCTGTAGCGAATTGTTTGTTGAGAGTATAAAAAAATTGCTGAAGTGATACAGCTTGAAACCGGTTTATAGAAGTTCATAGACAGATACATTTTCTCGTATAGATTAATATAATCCCGCATGAGAATCGGCATGAATGTTTGTGAGATAAGCCTAATCGTAGTATACAATTATAAATCCGAATTCACACATTCGTACGCGCACGCACACACGCACACAAACACACACATACTCACCCGCAAACACCCCCTCCCACAAGAATAGCATACATTGATATATATGCATGTATGTATGACTGCGTACCTGTGGGTATTTACACACTAAAAATGTGGATATCGAATGCGCCGTCATATATGCATATATGTATATATATATATATATATGTGTGTGTGTATGTGTGTGTGTGAGTATATATGTGTATGTATGTAGGTGTTATATATATATATATATATATACATATATATGTATATATATATATAAATGTCCGCACATATGTATGTATATGTATATATATATATACATATGTAATATATATATATGTGTGTGTGTGTGTGTATGAGTGTGGAGAGTGCGTGTGTGTATTCATATCTTATATGTATGTATATTGAAGAGAAAGGATCTCATGTAGGCGTATAGTGAGAAAAGGAGAGAGAAGCAAACTGTAAGAGTGATAGATAAACATCGAGAAAGTGAGTTATTGAGAGAGGAACCGGGAGAGGCTGAGAGAGAGAGAGAGAGAGAGAGAGAGAGAGAGAGAGAGAGAGAGAGAGAGTTAATGTGTGAGCAGACTTTCGTATAATACATACATGCATGTATGTATAGATATATATACTCACACATACACACACACACACATGTATATGCATATTTTTCGTCTTTTTCCTTCTCTTTCCCGCTTTTGCCTTAATTCACGCAAATATATATATACATGCATTGTGTCAGTATGTGTTTGTGTGTGCTAACGTGTGTGTTTCTATGTCATGTAGTCATGTGCATACTGAATTTCTACGAAACCATTTAAGTTATATTTATTTTTTTTATACAAATATCTATATATTCATAAACTCACATGAGTGTAAGGGAAGTAAAGTGGTGGTGATGGCGGCGGTGGTGGAGGAATGATGATTCTCAAGAACCGCTTGCGGTATTATTTATAATTGTCGTTAACAAGAAGAGGTATACGCTTAGATTGCAGCGATATATCAAGGAAACCTTCCGACATCAGCATGATAATTCAAATAAGCATATTCTAGGTTCTTTGCAAAAGACTCTAAACACTGCATGTGATTTTAGTCAGGTACATTATACGGGAAGAAATAGCCTGGCAGTGTCTTCAAAGAGACATATTTCTAAAAGAAAGCCGATCAATTTTTTAAATGTATTTATTGGGATATGTAGTTTATATTTTATTAAAGCTAAGGGAAGCGGTGGTTTGTTACTAGTTTCGTTCAGCTATCTACGTACGCCAATACAGAACAATACTTTTTATTGGGAAGATATGAACAGACAGACAGACAGACAGACAAACGGACAGACAGAAACACATGAAAAAGCAAATACAGAGAGAAAGAGAGAGAGAGACAATATAGGCAGACATAGAGACCGAGCGAGCGAGAGGCTGTAAGATGGAGAGAGGCACTAAGAGAGAAAGTGGGAGAGAGTGAGTGAGACTGTGAGAATAAGTAAGAGGGGAAAGAGAGAGAGAAAGTGAGAGTGTGGGAGAAAGAGGGAGAGAGAGAGAGAGAGAGGAATAGACAGGGTGATGAACCGAACGAGAGACTGAAAGAGGAAGTGATGGACTAAGAGAGAAAGAGAGAAGAAGAGAGATTGAGAATGACTAAGAGAGGAAGAGAGTGAGAGAAAAAGAGACTAAGATAGAAGAAGTTCCATGGAGAAGCATACATAAATATGAAGAGGTAAATCCTGGTCTTTCCAATAAGAAAAAAGATAGAAAAAGAACGCGGAAAGAAATGGAGGAAAATGTTCTTGCTGTGATGGCGGGAAAGATTGGAACGGAAATGCTATTTTGTGAGACTTTAAAAAATATATTTTAAAAAGATAAAAGAAAAAAACTATAATTATTTCAGATTTCTATTGTTAGATATTTCGAAACGAAAACAAAATAAAAATTTATATTGTATGCTGTAGTTACAATCCCCAGCACCAGTATAATACTATATGCTATGCGTGGAATAATACCGCTCTTTATCTTCTGTTAGAGAGAAGAAAGATTTGGTTCTGTAGTCTACCTAGAGGGAATGACTGGAAGAATTGGCTTATTTTGTGATTGATGGTACGTTTTGTTTTAATTGCTTCGGGTTAGTAATTAGGGAAATAAATGTACAGGAAGGAAATTTCAAAGAAATACTCTTCTATATCGAAAAAAAGTCAAGATTCCCTACGCTCTTTAGTGTTCAACCTTAGTATTGTAAGTCGTAGTTGCACGACTAAGTTGATTATTGTAGGCTTGGGTGGAGTCGGTATATCCAGAAATTATTCTCTCTCTCTCCCTTTCTCCCTCTTTCTTTCTGTTAATGGTAGAGGAAATACGTGTACGTACAATTTGATGGGCTGATTAAACATGGCAGTCCAAAGTGGATTTTATGGACATCACTACAAATATTGTCGGTTGATTTGAAGAAACGGGCCCATATATGAGATAAGATAGCTACTATAAGTTCAAGGTTATTGAATGATATTGTATGATTTTTAAGGCTGAACAGGAAACCCTTACTTTAATCTGCGATATAATATCGACAAATACAAGCACTAGATGAATCATATCTTGTACGACATCTCAATTAAGGTTTTTGTATCTATTCCCATCAAATATTCAGAAATAATCCTGAATAAAACATGAAAATCACTAATTTCTTGTTTCATTTCCAATACATTTCAGGCCTTCTATAAGAAAATTTTATTTATTGTCCCAGTACATTGTTTAATCAATTTTCTAGTTCTGGAAAAGAATCAATGTATGCTGTATATCATAAACAGTATTTTGGTTTGAAAAATATGTTCAAATATCAGAAAGGCATTAATCTCTACGAAGTGTCCTTCTATCAGATTAGGCATTCATTGAAAGAACGCAAATGTAACATTCCACTTTTTATGAAATAAAAAGATATATTCTTTTCTACTCTAGACACAAGGCCCGAAATTTTTGGGGAGGTGGGGCCACACGATTAGATCGACCCCACTATGAAACCAGTACTTAATTTATCAACCTCGAAAGGATGAAAGGCAAAGTCGACCTCGGCGGAATTTGAACTCAGAACGTAAAGACAGACGAAATATTCCTAAGCATTTCGCCCGGCATGCTAGCATTTCTAATTTCTTTATTGCCCACAAGGGGCTAAACATAGAGGGGACAAACAAGGACAGACAAACGGATTACGCCGATTAAATTGACCCCCAGTGCGCAACTGGTACTTAATTTGTCGACCCCGCAAGGATGAAAGGCAAAGTCGACCTCGGCGGAATTTGAACTCAGAACGTATAGGCTGACGAAATACCTATTTCTTTACTACCCACAAGGGGCTAAACACAAAAAGGACAAACAAGGACAGACAAACGGATTAAGTCGATTATATCGACCCCAGTACGTAACTGGTACTTATTTAATCGACCCCGAAAGGATGGAAGGCAAAGTCGACCTCGGCGGAATTTGAACTCAGAACATAAAGAGAGACGAAATACCCCAAAGAATTTCGCCCGGCATGCTAACGTATCTGCCAGCTCGCCGCCATACCAATGAAAAAGGTATATTGTAAACCTAATACCTGATATCCGAAAACACTGGATTATCAGGAATGAAATATTTTGATCATAAATATGTTTAATCGAATGTTAAGCTGAGGGAAAAGAACACGTAAGTATGACAATGCTCCTTTTTTTTTTTTTTTTTTTACATAACCTTAAAACTGTTTTCTTTTCATGTTTATTTGAAATTGCTTTTTTCTGTTCAGGGATATCCGTTTTTGCCTCAAGAGCCAACGATTTATATATAACAGCCATCGTTCTCTAGCATGGTTGACTTGGTAATATTTGCCACCATTTCGCTATTTGTTTTAGGTGCTTACATATACACAGACAACCCTTAAGCGCTTCACCCTTCTCTCGGCAGAATAACCAGGACGTTAGACCTTGAGAGAGAAGGAGGAAAAGAGGAGATAGTGAAAGGAGAGGGAGGGGGAAGAGATAAAGAGAGAGATGTAAAAAGAAAGAAAGAGGAGAGAGAAAGAGGGAGCTGCACTAGTACCCTGTTTTGTTCTCATTTAAAGCTGAGTAGACAGGAAGAACTCGAAATGAAATGACTTACATAAAAACATATTGTGACGCCCGGGCCTGTAATCGAACCTACAATCTTAGATCATGAAATGAACATTCATAACGGCTAGGCCACATGTCTTCACTATAGTTATTTACATATCGGTATTTTGGTGGTGATTGAATCAGGACCGTTTACTGTGTAAAGTGTTTCAAGAGTAGAAATTATAGAATGATTACTTTTAGAACTAGTAAATTGTTATTCATTATGGACCGTATCTTAATCACCGTAGGTTCTACATGAGCAGGTTTATAATATCTATAATGAAGTCATATCTTCATATAAATATTCATGATTACAATGAGCCCCTGTCTTCTCCCGGTCTTTCAGATAAATTGTATTCAATATTGCTATTGAACAAAACATTCATGGACTTCACATTTCCCCTTCTTTTTGCAAATTACACCTTACCCTTTGATAGTATTCATAATTGCTAGGATTGAACTACAAGTGTTCTGTGTATGAGTTGCGTATATGTAAATATTTTGGGCATAAAAGTAAAGAATTCATGATGATTATAACTGAGTAGCTGATCTCTTTCTTTCTAGGGTATTCATTCATATATTGACACAATAAATCATATTCTCAGAAAAATAGTTTGCATAAAGGTTGTAGGGAAGAAAAGAAATTTAATTAGCAAGGATCTCAAATTTGTGGGGACGGTTGTCAGTTGATTAGCTTCAAGATATTACAGCCCCGGAAGGCGGCTAGCTGGCAGAACTGTTAGCACGCCGGGCGAAATGTGTAACCGTATTTCGTCTGCCGTTACGTTCTGAGTTCAAATTCCGCCGAGGTAGACTTTGCCTTTCATCCTTTCGGGGGCCGATAAATTAAGTACCAGTTACGCACTGGGGTCGATGTAATCGGCTTAATCCGTTTGTCTGTCCTTGTTTGTACTCTATGTTTAGCCCATTGTAGGTAGTAAAGAAATAGGTATTTCGTCTGCCGTTACGTTATGAGTTCAAATTCCACCGAGGTCGACTTTGCCTTTCATCCTTTTGGGGTCAATTAAATAATTACCAGTAACGCACAAGAGTCGATATAGTCGACTTAATCCTTTTTGTCCTTGTTTGTCGCCTGTGTGTTTAGCCCCTTGTGGGTAATAAAGAAACAGATATTACGGCCCCGGAAGTTTAAAGGGCAATTGTGACGTTGGCATGATTAGAACATAGAACGTAAGGTCTAGAAGGAATAGTACAAGGTATTTTTACGATGCTCTAATAGATTTGATAATCTAATACACTGCCGGTAGCACCAATACTCAGCTGATACTAGTACAATGCGAAAAGAACTAACTCGCGGTATTATATGAAATGTGTCGTCCAGTTTAGAAACTGAATACATGAGCTTAACATCATGAGCCGAGAGAATATTTAACCACTGAAACACACGTCTTCGACAAACTGACAGAGTTAGCTTTTAGAATCTATCTTAGATAGGCGCAGGAGTGGCTGTATGGTAAGTAGCTTGCTTACCAACCACATGGTTCCGGGTTCAGTCCCACTGCGTGGCACCTTGGGCAAGTGCATTCTACTATAGCTTCGGGGTGACCAAAGCCTTGTGAGTGGATTTGGTAGACGGAAACCGAAAGAAGCCCATTGTATATATATATGTATGTGTGTGAATGTGTTTGTGTGTCTGTGTTTGTCCACCGCAACATCGCTTGACAACCGATGCTGGTTGTTTTTACGTCCCCGTAACTTAGCGGTTCGGCAAAATAAACCGATAGAATAAGTACTAGGCTTACAAAGAATAAGCCCTGGGGTCGATTTGCCCGACTAAATGCGGTGCTCCAGCATGGCTGCAGCCAAATGACTGAAACAAGTAAAAGAGTAAAGGAGTAAGATTTATGATGACTCTTTACATAGTCCTGATTCTATGCATGAGTAAATGAAACCAGAGATATTCATTCCTATCTAAAGCACAATGCATCTGAAGTCTATATTCACAACCATAACTTTTTAAAATCATTTATATTTGATGGTGATTGGTTTTTGTCTTATATTTCATTATTTTTAAGCAGTCAACAATACAAATACAAAAGATTTTAGCAAAATTGAATAATATACCTATTTCTTTATTACCCAAAAGGGGCTAAACATAGAGGTGTCAGACATAAGTATTAAGTCGATTACATCGACTCCAGTGCGTAACTGGTACTTAATTTATCGACCCCGAAAGGATGAAAGGCAAAGTCGACCTCGGCGGAATTTGAACTCACAACGAAACGACAGACGAAATACGGCTACGCATTTCACCCGGCGTGCTAACGTTTCTGCCAGCTCGCCGCCCTGAATGATATACCTATTTAATTATCCGAATCCCAAGTGAAAGCAATACGTAGATATGAAAGTAAATATTTGTTCTGGATTTGTTGTAGATTACAACAGCATCTGGCCTCTCTTTACCTTGCGTTCAAACCTGAGTCTTTAACTCAAGAACACTTCAAAAGCATTGTTTTCAACAATACTTTCTTGTTTTATGCATCAGAATAAGCATTAGATTAAAATACCCATCTATATATCCGCAGTAAATTTGCGTTAAGATATGTTTACATCAGGTAAAGGCGGCGAGCTGGTAGAAACGTTAGTACGCCGGGCGAAATGCTTAGCGATATTTCGTCTGCCGTTACGTTCTGAGTTCAAATTCCGCCGAGGTCGACTTTGCCTTTCATCCTTTCGGGGTCGATAAATTAAGAACCAGTTACGCACTGGGGTCGATACAATCGACTTAATCCGTTTGTCTGTCCTTGTTTGTCCCCTCTGTGTTTAACCCCTTGTGGGTAGTAAAGAAATAGATATGTTTACATCAGGTACGATACACATATATAACTATTTTACTTAAATGCCGCTATTGTTGAATATAACAGGTTTTTTATTTAGTCGAGCGGCTATTTGCTATAGCACTGCATGTTTATTCACTGTTTATCGGTGACCAACAATTTCGTCTAAGCGTGCTATTCGATCTGAGAAGACGCAATTAACAAGGCTACAAATAGCAGCCAAAATCGCCTTCAATTTATATGCTACTATTTTATGATTATCTCTGTTTACATTATGTATAGAAGCAAAATGGCAAGTTTATAGTTGAAATGATATTAAGCTGAACTAAGGTTAAACTGTTTCGTTGACCGGAGACTAAACAACGGTAGTTATCTTCGGGAAAACATGTTTGTCTTTTTATCAAGATTCAAAATGTCGTGTTTTTAAGAATGTGGAAATAGCATCTTACGATAATGGCAACTTTTTTCAAATGGCTCTGTTTAACACATGGAAATGCATATCAGTATCCTATTCCGCTGGACTTCATTCTATTCGACTTTTGGCGTTGGGTATATCTTAAATGATAATTAGAGCTTCAGTAGTCTTTAAAATGTTAGGCTTTATACTATGAGGAGGTTTTGAGACAATTTTAGGATGTGAATTAGAAATGTCGTTAGTGTAGAGCACAAAACATTGTGATTTTTTTTTTCGAATCTTTGCCTTTCTTGCTTTTCGCCGACGGTTTTTACCGAATTCTTAGAATGTCAGATAAGATACCAATGCAGTATTTCGTCCGGCACATTTGTTCTAGGCTCATGAATATAAAGCATTATCCATCACCCGAGTTAACACCGCCGCCAGTTTCTTGCGTTGTTTAACGGATTTAACTCGATTGCACGCATTTGAACTATGCTTGTGCTTTGAGAATATCCTGCTCCCTTCTTAGCACCAGTCTCAGAGCCTCTGACATAACAAAGGGCCATGGTATCGTATCTCACACTTCTAAGTAATAGTGTATTATCTTCGGTTAATAATGGAAAATAGTCACAGAAATGATGTATTAGATTTTCTTCAGTAAAGTGAAACTCGAATATTTTCTTTTTTTACCTTTCTCCTTAATCATATAAAGATTGATAGCATCCATGAAGCTTTGAATGGTTGGATTGTGAAAAGCGTGAAAGGAACAATGCCTCGTATTTTGTTACAGTAAAAAGAGCGCTTCAAGATATATTAAGTTATTTTCAGAAGAAAGAAATTGTCCAGATGCTTTCCTACAGAGCATACCTCGCTAACGACATACAAGGGTTAGATGAAGTCTTATATTAGACAACAAATTAAGTCGAATAGCCAAAAGAATTTACGTGCTATCCAACGGGGCCCCGCGCAGATTTTGCAAAGTTAATCTCATTCATAATTATTGGGTCAACTGCAGGTTATGACAGAAGATACCTGCCTAATTTATGAGTCGCTGAAGAGTCCGAATTTGGAGTCACATAAATATTTTAACTTCAAGTTTTTTTTTATTATACATTAGAAACTATTTCTGAAGTTCCAACATTTCTGCAAGCATTTTATTGTAAATGAATTAGCAGTAAGTTGCGGATAGTTAGTCACCATTGAGCAGTGACTATAAAAACGGTTTGTGAGTGGAAACTATATTTCAATTATTCTGTTAGTTATATCATTGAGAGACACATAATTTACAACTTAATTTATTTCTCTTTTAAACCGTTAAAGCGTTAGGTCTAGTCAAAAGAAACCGTTTACACCTCGTATTAAGTTATCATTCCATAGTGTTTATTTGTCTTGTTTCACGAAACACCTCTTCTATTTTATTGCAGTCGCATTAGTCTTTTTTTAATTTTGTTTTTTTTGTCAGAGAAAGCTCCCATTCGCATTCTACTTTTTTTAATCAGTACGAATATATTAGTGGAAGCTAAATTTGCTTTTCAATTTTCTAAAAGTATTCCAAAAATGTCTAATTCGAATAAAGACGTTTAACAATCAATATCATCAAATCTAACGCGATATATATCTAGACTTGTCAGTTAAAATCAGCTTTCTATACAATTCCACGGAGTTACAGTAATTTTAGCTATAAGAAAATGCGTTCTTAGGTTATAAATAGCTAATGAAATGAACGAAACAATTACACAATGGAGATGTCACCTAAATGTAATATCGGAAACAAAAATAAAATCTAATTCATATTTTTTTCTACACTCGTTGTAAAGTTATATTCATTGAATACTTGTTATCAGCTGAAATTTAAATAAAGATTTCCCTCGATATTACAAATAAAATATCGACTATTTGCTATGAAAACAATATTTTAGTGTTCATGTTAAATAGGTTCAAATATATTTCTGTTAAATCTAATAAAATAAAACCACGTCATAATATTTTATTATAAATTATAATTCATCTTGTGGTAAAATATTTGACAAACCATATCAAATAAGAACGATTTAAAACGGAGTTTTGAACAAAAGAGACGTTACCGTAATGTTGGTTATTTTCAAAGTAGGAGACCTGATATAAAAGGTGAACGGCAATAGCAGGTATATTTAACGCCTTTTGTATTATTTAAAGATTAAAAAAAAAACACTTTTAGACCTCAAATAACAATTTACAATAACAAAAACAAAATTATAAATAGAACTGAACAAACAAATAGTACGATCTATTTCTTCATTAAAAAAGAAACTAAGCAAATTTCAAAACAAAATAAATAGTATTGTTTGCTGCGTAAAATATCTCGACAATATAATAATAATAATAATAATAATAATGATAATAATAATAATAATAATATCAACAACAACAACCAGCGGGTTTGGCGGAAAAATAATGCCTAAAAACTTATGTAAAATAGACGTCTATAAACTTTACCACGGGTTCTCGTGTTGGTGCGTTATGCCAGCTATTAGAATACATTGCTGGTTCCATTAAAGTGCCTTTTCAAAAGCTACCATTAACTAGCACGGCTCTATGGGCAGGTGTTCCTCATTACTATTATCAAATGTTATTACAGAATCGTTCGCTCTGTTATTAACAAGACTTTGAAACACTGTGAATTCGGTAATTAAAGCTTCTTTCTCATACGGTGTGTTTAAACTTAAGAAATTGTAAAAGATGTGAATAGAATATAGTGGATAATTAAGAACCGTTGGAGGAAAACGTTTTTTTTTTCATCCCTTCTTTCACTTTCCTCGTCTTTTAAGCTTCCTAGTCTGTCATTATGTCGCGTTGGTATCCACTTTCTGTACGAATCAGAGAGAAAAAACGTAACAAGTCGTACATATTGAACGGGATCACATCAGTCGGGCTTCGGTTCAACCACATCATAAGAAATGAAACATCATTATGCATGCACGTATGTATGTATGTATGTATGTATGTATGTATGTGTGGTATATTTATATGTGTATGTACATGTACGAATGAATGATTATGCTTGTACACACACACATACATATCTATATGTTTGCGTATATGTAAAAAATATAATGTAAGTATGTATGTATACTATATATGTATATATATATATATATTATATATATATATATATATATATATATGTGTGTGTGTGTGGTGTGTGTGGTGTGTGTGTGTGTGGTGTGTGTGTGTGTGTATAAATATAGTCATACACACACGCATATGTACCTGTGTGTATTTGTGCGTGTCTGCTTGTATGGGTGTAAGCTTGCGCACTCAGCCTCACACACACACACATATGCACTCACACACACTTGCACACACACATACATACACATATATGTCAAGGGGGTCTATATATGTAATCGAATGTATGCGAATTTGTACATCGGTTGTACATATGTTTATACAAGTGTGTTTTAGGGTGTGTGTGTGTATGTATGTATGTGTGTGTGTGTGTGTGCGTGCGCATGGCTGTGTGGTTCCCGTATGCGTATATGTGTATGTGGGCGTTTGCATGGTGTGTGTAATTACGTGTGCATCAAACGATATGTAATTCTGATTCTGTTTGTGTCCGTGTATGGTGTTGTTGTGTGCATGTTTGCACGTGTAAGCGTGTAGTATGTATGTATGTATGTTTGTATGTATGTATGTATGTATGTATGTATGAATGAATGTATGTATGTATGTATGTATGTGTGTACGTGTGTGTGTATGTTTGTATGTATACGTGTGGTTTCCTTTCTCGTAGGGAACTCCCCGAGCCATGTTGGGTTCTATTATCGTACAATGAAATATATATGGTGGTGGTGATGGTGGTAGTGCAGGGTAAGAAAGAGAGAATGTGTGTGTGAGAGAGAGAGAGAGAGAGAGAGAGAGTGGGCCAGGCTGCAGAAGGAATTTAGGTTTGACGAAAGAAAAAACAACAACAGCAAAAAAAGCACCACTTCCACCACCACCATCCACAACTACAACAACAACAACAAAAATAATAATAACACCAAGAAAAAATGGAAGAAATAGGGAACGGAAAAAAGAAAGAAAGAACGAAAGAACGAAAGGAAGGAAGGAAGGAAGGCTAGTTAGGAGAGTAACTTAAACGGGTTGCCGTGTATGCAGGTGTTATCCGCGCCTGCCCTAACCACCGTTTTGTGCTGGCACTAGGAAAAAAAAATAGAAATAAACAACTAATCTAAAATAAACACAAAAAAAAAACAAACACGCTTTTCAATCTGCAACTTTGTATTGCATTATTCAAGCTTTAAGAAGAGAGAGAAAGAGAGACAGACAGAGGGAGAGAAAAAGAGAAAGAGAGAAACAGGGAGGGAGAGTAGGAGAAAGAGAAGGAGGGAGACGGTGCTTTTGTTGTTTTTCTGTTTGTTATTGTTGTATATATATATATATATATATATATATTTTTTTTTTAAACATGGAAAGTAAATATGGTAAGAGAGAATATTTTCCAAGCGACCGATTCCTTTGATAGTGATTCTGGTGGAGAGTACGATAATCTGTAAATGTTTCTAGCGTGTGCATGTAAGTTTGTGGGCGTGTATGTGTGTGCGCGCGCGTTCGTTCGCGCGTGTTATATGTGACAATGTGTGTGTCTCTGCACGTACACATGTATCTATAGATGCGTATATATGCGTATATTATACATGTATATATATATATATATATATATATATATATATATATATATATATATGTATGTATATGTATGTATATATGTATGTATGTATATATAATATATACATAATATGTGTGTGTGTGTGTGTGTGTATGTATATATGCACAACACACCATGCATATATGTATGTATACAAGCATGTCCGTTTGTATGTGTATGTTGTAGTTTACTATCCTTCGCGAGTGTTGGTGTCCGTCTGCAGATGTATTATCTTGTACGAGCGTGCACGAACGTGTGTGTGTGTGTGTGTGTTTTGTTGTGTGTGTGTAGTGTATATGTGCAACTATATATATATGCATACGTATAAATACACCACACATATATATCTATATATGTATATATACACACATAGAAATACCTAATAAATAGATGCATATATATATATATATATATATATATATTATATATATATTTACGGTATGTTGTATAATGAATACATACCTATTATATATATTATATATATTATTATATGCATCTATATGTATGTAATGCATATATATATATACTCACCTACATATGTATGAATATATGTATTTATGTATGTATCCCTCTCTCTCATCTTTCTGTATATATATATATGTATGTATGTACGTATGTATGAATGTATGTATGTAGATATGCTTATGTGAGTTTCTACAAGCGTGTATATTAATATGCGTTTTGTTTCTGCGTACATATACGTAAATAGCGTGTGTTTACGAGTGTGATACGCCGAGCGTACGTGTACAAATTTCTCTGTCTCAGTATATGCCTAGTTCCACACATAAGCCTGTACGTGCGTGAGGATGAGTGCAGAATTGGAGGCGTCAATTTGAGACAGATAGGTAATAATAGAATATATTTGGTAGAATGGCATAAAAAAGGACAAACACTAAGTCACAATATATAAATACATACTACATATATATATATATATTAGTGAGTGTGTATATATATATATATATATGTAAATAAAATATGCGCAAAACATATATATATATATATATATATATATATATATATATATATATATATATAATATATATATATATATATATATTGTACATACACACGTGTGGTGTGTGGTGTATAGATGTAATAGAGTTAGGAGAGATGATGGGTTGCGAGTAAGAGTAATGGGTTAATTCAAGCATTTAACATGGCCACTCTACGTTCAGATCAAATGTGGTAGGTGTTCAGCTTGGAGATTTTTACCAGCAGACCAACAATCGCGAAGCACCATTATACCATGCTTTTGCGTTCGTACGCGTGTGCGATTGTGAGACTGCGTATGTATTTGTACATGCATGCGATGCAGTGTATGTAGATGCGCTTAGTTTTATTAATGTGGGTTTTATATCAAAGCCTTAGGCAAATGAATTTCTCACACTCACAGGAGGAAAGAAAAGAGACTAAAGATGTGACTGTTGACCTGCGGAGGTCATAAAGGGTTTAAGAAACGCCGGATAAATATAGGATGAAAGACGCTACGTGAAATATAGCAAGGAAATGGATACGAGATAAAACAAGGAGCATAAAATGTTGAGAGTTAAAAGGTAGTCTAAAATAATAGTGAATACACACACACAAACACACAATCACCAGCAGACATATACACATATATATGTACGTGTGCGTGTAGGGAGAAAGAGAGCGAAGGAGATATATAGATAGATAGATAGATAGATAGATATATAGGTATATATTATTATATATAGAGAGAGAGAGAGAGAGAGAGAGAATAGATAGATAGATAGATAGATAGATAGATAGATAGATAGATAGATAGATAGATAGATAGATAGATAAATAGATAGATAGATAGATAGACAGACAGACAGAAAGATAGATTCGATGTTAAAGTGAATTTGACAAATCAACGATAACTGAGAGATATAATGCTCAAAGCAGCAAGTAGGATCAGAAAATGTATAATGTCAGAGGTCAAATATATCCTACATTAATCCCAAATGCTTCATCTTGATTCCTGTTTTATGAGTTTTTTTTTCTCTCTCCCTTTTGAGGACAAGTTCCCGACGTACGGCAACAGAGCAGGATTACCCTTGAAAACGGCTCTTAAATAATTTACCACTGACGCTTAAACGCTGAAGATGTTGGAACAACGAGAGAAGAAAGTTTGTTCGTAAGTAATAGATAGATTAAAAATACTTCTGGTAAAAATCCACATTCAAATATGAATAAATTCCACTTAATTCTAAAGAGAGAATTAAATTGAAGATTTGGATATTTAATATGTCTTTTTATATAAGGATGGAGAGGGAACCGGAGAATATATTTTTACCAAATTTCGCTCACAATACATTGGTCGACTAGTGATTTCAGGAGAAACTTGCTCAAATTGAAGATGTGATTACGAATTGAATCGCATGGAAACGACTTCGCATTCTACATGTAAGTACAATCCACCCTCCACCCCCCTCAAAAAAATAACATAAAACAATTTGATTCTATGAATGTAAGAGATATTTCCCCTAAAAGTAAACTAATAAAATGAATATAATCTAGAAATATAAGTTAGTTGCAAATACCCCTCTTCAGATAAACATCGTTTACCAATACAACCGGAACGTTAAGGGGAATTTAAAAAGTAATACGGAAAGGAAATTGTCTGCGTTATTAAAGTAAGAAAATTATTACCAAGAGCTGTTTTTAAGATGACAATGCAATAATTGTCTCTGTAAGCAACGGTGGAGTCGTGAACCAACAAAGGAACACACACACACATACACACACACACACACACACACACACACACACACACACACACACACACACACACACACATGTATATATATATATATATTACTTCGACCTGGTATATAGCAGTCAACTCAACCTTAAATCACATTTTACTGTCTGATATATAGAAAGGACGCTATAGATAATGTAGTTCGCAATATACTCTTAGAAACATGTATGGTCATGGCTAGGACTGTATATTTGATAACGATAGTCCTTGTGTTACAACAACAAAAGCATGACAGAGCTCTTAATTTCGGCAAAAGCCATCAGGACTATATCATGTTCCGTTATTGGTCTTCCGTTATTAGTGGAGTGAATAAGAAAGTACACCATCCAGCGAGAGATAAATATCATGTAATAAAGAGAGAAATTAAATGCGTACGGCTTTCAGTTTCTAAGTAGAAATCTTGCAGCGAAATTCCACTGCAAAGCTGTGTTTTGCTAAAAGATTGTAGTCGTTCCCCCATAATTTACATCAGTAATGTTTTTATAAAATGCATGAATGTTACAATAATCATTTTCGCAGTCATAAAATACAGAACTTTTGTATCTGGTTAAAGCTAAACAATTATTTCATATTTTAGACCAATGTTGGCTTGATGCAATATATTAAAGCTATTATATAAATATTTGCTTGCGAGAGGAGTCGAATGAATGACAACTTTGGGGGAGCAATTTTTAAATCAGTAAAATCCAAAAGAATTATGTCTGGAATTTGATTCTATAAAATCCATAAGAAATGCATTTAAATGTATAATGGAAGATACAGAGAAGAAAATTACTTGGAAATATCTCATAATAAATTTGGAAATATTTTAAGTAACGAACACATATAATAATAGATAGTTAGAATTTGTTATTGAAAATGTCAAAGTGCTAAGATTAAAAATTATATATGTAATGGGATAAAGTTATTGAATAGTCGCCTGAGAAACTTAATTCAGTTGAAAACATCATTACAAATATTTTGCTAATGCAAGGAAACTGACTAGAAAGAGAAGGAAAAAAAAAAGAGTTGGCAAAATAGCAAAATGGCTGTCGTCTGACATCCTTTCACGTCTCTTTCTAAAACGACGTCAGCTATTTGAACTGAAGATGCAAACAGCTTGCTATGATGGCTCTACCAGTTAATTAATATTTATGACGCATAAAAATTTAAGTACCGCTTCTCACTTAATTAACGCTTCTAAAATAAAAGAATGCACAAGAGCGCAATTGATCGGTGTAGCGATGTAATAGAAGCCAGTGAGTGTAATTGGGGCAGTGCAACTGTCCTTCCTATCATTAAATTTATTTACAGGAGTGGGGAGAAGTCTTAAGAGGATTCAAGCTAAATGATAGTAGGTTTACACCTATTGATAGAAAAGGAACAAATTAGTAATTTAGTTATTAAATTACTTTTTAAAGAGAAACATGGAAAATATACATAGGAAAAAATAAAGAAGAGAAATTTCAAAAAGTGTTCCCATTGGATATTAAGACACATTCTGTTTATTTTAAATTCAAATTTATGATTCTTATTTTATTTAGCTTTTTAAAATGTTTCTAAAGGAGGGCATGAGAAGAATACATTGTCGTTTTCCTAGATATGTTTAGAAATTTAAAACAATTCATTTTGTTTATTGAGTGGAAATCTAGGCTAAAATAAAACTGAGTCATGTACCACAGAAGCCATTTGCAGAAAACATTTAGATTAATATCAAAATTTTCAATAATATTGTTAAATAAGGAGTGTTGATACGGTAGCTGCTTCTTTCTTGGATAATAGAGATGGAGGAGAGGGGTTAAACGATACTCGAAAATTAATACTTCTAATTTTATTCTATTCTATACTTTAGATACAAATTTATAATAAACAGACATTTCAAAAAACTAAAATATGACAAAGAAAAATGCGAAAATACATTCCTAAATAAGCAATAAATAAATAAATAAAGAATTAAAAAGTAAACACAAACACACCCTAAATAATTGATAACCTCCTGTGCATCCACCTCATTCTCCTCGTCTTCTTTTTGTCTGTCTGTCTGTCTACCGCATACAAAAATAAATGCACACATACATACGTGTCGTAGCTTAAAACAATTGATTATCGTTTAGGCGTGCTTCTACTTGACTAATTAGTATTTTGTCAATTTCTTTGGAATAAACAAGCCCTTAAGGCTGCTGGAATAGAAGAAGGCTTGTGGCAATTTCCCCTGAGCAAAACTTCTAAAATAAGGTGTGATTGACAGATAAATCTACAGTCTCGCTGCTAATTCTCAATCAAAGATTATATATGCGAATGTGTGTGTGTGTATGTGTATTGAGTGCGTGCGTGCATGTGTGTGCGTGTATGTGTGGGTGTATGTGTGCGTGTATGTGTATGTGTGTATACGTGCGCGTGTCTGTTTGTGTGTGTTTGTGCATTTATATTCATATATACATTTGTATGTATATATATATATATATGCATGTATTATTAACTCGAATTCTGCAACACAACGTCACCGGAGGTTTGTTGGTTAAAAGCAAAGTGAAATAAGATCCAAATACACTTAAATAAATAAATGCACACCTAGACACAAACACACACACGCACACACACACACACACACATGCCCACATACCTACACTCACACAGAGGCTAATAAACATAAAAACAAACAATTCGTACACACACAATGAATATACATTCATAATTTACACTCATAAACTTAAAACTCTATAAAATTCTCATTAACCATCTATGTTTCTCTCTGAATTAGAGGCACTCATAATTAACCGCAGAGTTCTTCAAAAACACATTACTTCATTTAACGTATATAGGCACGTTTATGTCTGTGCAGTTAAAAACTGCATTTTACAAACACGTACTTCTAGTCTACTACTACCACTACTCCTGCACGATACCTTAGGCGTGTAACTTCTATAGCCTCGGGTTGCTGAGTACCTTATGAATGGAATTTGGTTAAAGAAACAGAAACTCACTTTATGCGTTTGTATGAGTGTGTGTGTGTATATATATATACTCATACATTCATACATACCCCCACACACATATATGTATGTGTATATATATATATATATATATATATATATATAATATATATATATATATATATATATATTATATATATATGTGTGTGTGTATGTATATACACTCATACGTACATACATACACACATATAGTTACATATGTGCATATACAAATTTATACACATAAACTTGTACGTACACATACAGATATGCATATTTTTATATATGCTCACACATATAATTTTTGTATGAAGTATTTTTCGTCAAACAAGATACCTAACCCAAGGTAAACATTGCTGCGTAGGAATATCTACCATGGATACTATAACTGAATCAACTAAATGCCCATAAATTCCACATCAAAGTCATTAGGACTCCAATCCATTAGAAACACGTGTCGGATGGAATTTAATGAGAATCTTTCTGTAATGAATAAAGTTTGAAGATGTCTAAAGTTTACATTCTTCTTTAAGATGTCTTGATTATATACCCTATATGATGTTGGAAATCCAGTGAGCGAAATCAGGATCTAACTATCGAGTAAAGCAGCATTTAATTATTTATTTCAAACAATTCTATATATTCCATCATTAAAATGAAGTTAGCCAGATCTGTATTATATAAGAGCGTTAATACGGAACAGGCCCGGATTTCAAATCCCTATTCCATTACGCCACATATATATATATATATATATATTTCTTTATCTGTTTTTCTCTTTTTCTCATTAGGATAAATAAGAATCTCCTAGATTCTATTCTGCCATTTCCTTTCTCAAGTCCCTTGTAAAAAATGTGATTCTATTTCTTGCACTGAAGAGTACAGTGATATATAATTAATGTAAATAATTTAAGTCAACCATGAATTTTCATGACTTTTATATCTCTGTACGAAACGATCGTTTGCATGAATTAAAATTCTCTTATATATTTTAACATCTTCTCTATCCATTTCTAACAAAATTGTTGAGTTTTATAGGATTTCTTTCCATAAATTCACAATACATCATATGCAAATATTATTTTCATATTCGCAAAAATTTACGCCCGTAAAGTACCAGCAAAATATGAAGTATCAATATCAAATATTTTTGGGAAACCTAATTAAAAGACGAATCTAATTCAACCTTTTTAAACACACACACACGCACGCGTGCGTACATATTTATATTTCGTTTTGGGATTTGGTTTGCAAGATTCTTTATGTGACTTCGTGTGTTTACGCATATTTTGATGTTTTCTTATTATTTAACACACTCATTTACTTATTTTCACTCATTTACTTATTTACTTTTCCAAAAATTTCCGTTACGTTTTGCAACCTGTTTTGCAACCTTTTCAATGTTGCAGGACGCAACGAATATATATATATATATATATATATATATATATATATATATTATATATATATATATATATATATAAAAAAGAACAACCAATAATTTGGACGAAGAAAATCATCTTTATTCTTGATATCTACCAGTATTGTTTATCCCACATCTGTCGCTTGTGCTCTGTAGATGTTTACTAATAAAGAGGTTAGGTATGAAATTGCTCCGTCCACTGTATGAAAAGCAGAAGAGAAGAGAGTTACTAATAATATGACTTGTATATATCTGAGACTTAATAAATAATTAAGTGTAAATCAATTCTCTTCTACCAACGAGATGATTTAACTATATGATGTCCACACATGTATCGTAGGTCCTTCCTACACAATACCGAAAATGAATTTAGTAACTTTAACCTAAATGCACTATTAATATTACTATTACTATTCAACCCCAGTAGGTCAGCCGCTCTAAATAGCATAACTCCTATTTTTCTATATATCTGTACCTGTACCATGTTGCGTTTGCCTAGTTTCAGTCCGGTCTGGGTTGATTTTCATTGGCGAGATAGTAATATTAACTATGATTACTATATATCTTTAATTTCATAAATTCAGATGTCTACAAATGTAACGTTGGCCCTTTAAGGTGCAAATGATACTACTAGTTCACTACGAGTTACCCCCCTTATTTAACTTCCAGATTTTTTTCTCGCACTTTATTTGATTACAACTATTTTCTTGTTTATTCATTTATCTATCTTATTCTATACTTTCTATCCAATGGTTTATCCATCTAAATACTACAAGATGGTCAACCAAATATTTGGAAAATAAATCTTATTTTATATATTATGTTTTTGATTTCATAACATTCGCTTTTATAATATTTACTTTATAATATTTACTTCTGGATTTGCGTGTATATACTATCACTTTCATAGATGAACTCCACGTACGGTAATTCTAATATTATTAATCTGTCGAATACATTTATTACCTGTGAGACCATATGCTAGTTACAGAAAAGGCTGGTCTATTAACTTGACATTTAATGTATTTATGAGTGTATATATATATATATATGTCCATATGTATTCACTCATATTATGATATATCATTGCTTATGCAGCTAACAGAGATTACGAAACAGCTGTCAACTAATGGAATTAACATCTGCTCTCTCACTTCAGTCCTCTTATCTAGTCCGTTCTTATACATGCTCTCCACCATTGCAATAACCGAATTTTCAGAACGACAGAAATGCTACATGGTAGACTTAATCACGAGCTTTCTCGATAGCCAAACACCAGGCGAGGAGCTAACTGTGAGTTCTATTAGATTCTTCTTCTTCTTCTTCTTCTTCTTCTTCTTCTTCTTCTTCTTCTTCTTCTTCTTCTTCTTCTTCTTCTCTTCCCCTTCTTCTTCTTCTTCTTCTTCTTCTTCTTCTTCTTCTTCTCCTCCTCCTCCTCCTTCTTCTTTTCTCCATATATTATACATGTATACAAATATATATATATATATATATGTGTGTGTGTGTGTGCACAGACACACACTCGCACACAGACACAACCCCTAACCACCCTCCCAAATATATATCTATATATCTATATAAACACATTGCACTTTAGGACTGTTAGTCATAATTTCAGTCAGATATCATCATATTTTACCAAAACAATAAAGAAATGATGCGAAAATCTCACAAAGTGAGATTTAATAATTTATAAATTCCTCGTATATTTCGGTTGATTAACTTATCTGCAGAGGGAAGCAGTCAGCGAATTATTAGATGCTAAATGTTTCTGGTTTGATTAGAAGAAGAATTGTCTTTCCCTGAATGCATATTTACCTATTTATTCTTAACAAAGTATTTATTCTGAACACTGCAATGTGTGTCTCAGGTGAATAACTTGTATTTAGACAACAGTGTAATTAATACACATGTTTCAATGGTTCACGGCATTCTGCGACATTCTGGCTGATTCGAAATATTGTGTCTCGACAACTAGATGTAACCGGAACTTTAAGTCTAGCCTAAGTAGATGGCTGTATTTACGCTTTCAGCGAGCAAGAATGTTTTCTGGTTGATACTTATATCTGCTAACGATGAAAAATCGTTTCGCAAAGTCTACCGAACAATCCTTCTATCTCTTTACTTTTGCATTATAAGAAACGCTCCACATTATTCCTTTTGTTCTCTGATATAACAAACAATGCTTCAAGAGAAGTACAATCCGTCTCATATTTTATAGACTTTCTTCCTGATATAAATTACTATTATGAACCATTATGAATATAAATACACCAATATCTCTGTGTTCATTTTTAATATATTTGCAAAGCCGCAAGTTATGGGGAAATGATATAGTGCATCCTAGCAAATAAATAGTAAAACATTTCATTACCTACACTTACTGCATGGCTGAAGTGCCGCACCTATCATCACCACGTTCATGTGTCCGATACAAAACAAAAGGATGGGAGAAATAGTTCCAGTAACAGTGAGATGATTGGAATACTTAAAACAAAATCATTCGAGGTTCCGCTTAGGTATTTGCGATCTGGTAATGCTACTGGACCAAATAATAAGAGAACTGCTGGTATTTCAGAATGACAAATTGGTTATTTGTTTACTTCTAAGAGTAATATTGTCTATGAATCGATATTTACCATACCTAACTGAAATTTAATTGTACTTATTAATATGAATAAAAAGGAAGAAAAAAGTATTTTAAATAAAGTTTAGCTGTGATCCTTAATTGTAATTTGATGTACAGTAATCTCTTGAATATCGCGGGCGTTATGTTCCAAAACCTCCCACAGAAATAATTAAAATCTAAAAATATATAAATATAGGCGCAGAAGTGGCTGTTTGGTAAGTAGCTTGCTAATCAACCACATGGTTCCGGGTTCAGTCCCACTGCGTGGCATCTTGGGCACGTGTCTTCTGCTATAGCCCCGGGCCGACCAATGCCTTGTCAGTGGATTTGGTAGACAGAAACTGAAAGAAGCCTGTCGTATATATGTATATATATATAAGTGTGTGTGAATATGTTTGTGTGTCTGTGTTTGTTCCCCTAGCATTGCTTGACAACCGATGCTGGTGTGTTTACGTCCCCGTAACTTAGCGGTTCGGCAAAAGAGACCGCTAGAATAAGTACTGGGCTTACAAAGAATAAGTCCTGGGGTCGATTTGCTCGACTAAAGGCGGTGCTCCAGCATGGCCGCAGTCAAATGACTGAAACAAGTAAAAAGAGTAAAAAGAGAGTAAAAAGTATACCGATCCGAATATACTGAGGAGACCGTGATATAAACTTACATATATCAGTCAGAAAAATCCGCGATGCACTGACTGCGCAATAGGTGAATCGTGATGTAATGAGTGCGCGATATGTGAACCACGCTATGGCGAGGGATGTAATGTAAGCTTTACGGTAGTATAATAATTTATTCTTATCCTGTACATCTAAACTTGTAGTTATTAAATTAGTTTTAAAATTAACGGAGTTGTTTTTACATTAATAACAATATTAGATAAGAACATATGTGTATCACTTTTAGTTACATGTAAATTCTCCATTTGTTTGGATGGAGAATATTTTTGCGTATTATGAAACGTTTTTATATACTTAAAAATTTTATTGGCTATTGTAAGTCGACTATCTTTAGAGATCTCATTCTTTTAATCAGTTTGAAAAGCTTCTACTCGAAACATTCTTACACCTAATTTTGCGATGGATATTTCTAAGTTTTAAAAGAGAAGTTGATATGCAAACAAAATCTGTTAGTAAATAAAATTCTTCAGTTTGTTGATTCGGCTTATTGACACATTACTGTTTGGAAGATATGGCTATAACCTTTATCGAAATATTCGACGGGTTCTGTTTAAATTTTCAGCTGATTTATTTCATATTCAGAATCAACAGAGAGAGAGGAATTACTGGAAAGTGTAAACAATTCAGAGATGCAAAGAACAAACTGCGGTGGGATAGAATATATCAGAAATTTTTAGTTACATATATTTCGGCTCTGACTTCAATATTTTACTAATTTTCAAGTAATTAAACAAGGAATAATGTAATCCAGCATTTATATGCAGGATAAGAAAAAAGAAAAAAAATTGTATGCATTTTATTTCACAAAACATTTTCATATAATTAAAGTGTGTGACAATAATGTGTGAGTCTCGTCTGCCGTACATCCGCAGGGCATTTCTATCTGTGACGAAAGAGCAAACGGCATTCGACGCACATTATTTGTAGAAAATATTTGATACATTTTGATTGTAGATAAACATTTTAACTTTCCATTCACAAGAAATTAAAATATATGTATACATTTTGAACCAGTATTTAAGATCGAGCTTTTGTAGTCAATGCATTCATCTTTTCTGAAAAGCAAAAATTACAACCATCGTTACATTGGTTATAATATTTGGTATGTCATATCTTTCACTGTAATTTACAGTTTTCAAGGTTGTTATTTTCCATATACCATGACTTTTTGGCAAACTTGTATACGGTTAATGATGCTGTGCCGCGCTCTGACGGCATGAAAATCATTTATATTGTTTACATGTAGATAACGACCATTATTAATTTTATTACTTGAAAATCGGTAAAACATAAAACTCGGAGGAATAGCATTTCTTGTAATTTCATTTTATAAAAAAATTATAACCCAGATTACATCACCTTTATGCGCATGTCCGTACGAGTCTATATATTTATGTATGTTTGTATATATATATGCAAATATATATACATGCATATATATATATATTTATATATTATATATATATATATATATATATATATATATATATATATACATATATATATATATAATATATATCTATATATATATATATACATATATATATATATATATATATATATATAATATATATATATATATATATATATATAGATATATATATATATATATCTATAGATATATATATATATGCATAAGTAGTATATATTTGTATATATATGTATGTATATATATATATATATATATTTCTACTATATATATATATGGATATATAGAGACGATATCGACCAAACTACCAAATGTTATACATTACTTGTCACAATCCAATTCGCACTGTTCTAACCTTCGAATGATGCTTGATGCTGCCCTGCACGCTAAGCCACCTGGCCAACAATTCCCTCGAGCAGAAGGCCATTCTGTCACAGATTTACCCATCTACAGCTGTGAAGTGGAGCAACATCAAGTGAAATGTTTCGTCCAAGAACACAACGCGCCGTCCGGTCCAGGAGTTGAACATATTAACGAGCGATAACGAGTGCAATACCCAAACCACTAGACCGCGAGACTTCATACACACGCGCGTTCATGCATACACACACGTACATACACATACTCATACAAACACACACAGAGACTCACACGCATACTCACACACACACACATATATATATATGTGTGTGTGTGTGTATACGTATAATAATATATATTATATTATATATATATATATATATACTATATATATATATATATTAATATATATATACATACATATATATGCACGCCACACACACAAACGCACACACATATAAAAAGAGGAGATAAAAAGAGCGAGAGAGATTGTGTGAACGTGTGTGAGTGTGCGAACGTCTGTAGATGAGTGCAAGTCATACCTGTCTGTATATCACTCTTCTTCACATTACCCACCACTCGACCGATCTACCTGCCTACGTTGTAGACATTACTAGATAGACAAGTGAGGAGAAAGAAGAGACAAGAAACAGGGAAAGCTAATTTCAGGGATTTTCTGAAAATAAATAAATGAATAAACGAATAAATAAATAAATAAATAAAGCTGTTATACTGATATTTCTGCATTCTTTTAAACCTTCACAATTGGCTAATTTATCGAATTCTTTGGTATTCTGATGTATTGATTGAAGTAATATCTGCAGCGTGACAAAGGGCTCCTTGATCTTCCCTTTGCATAGTTGTTAAACGGAAGAAATACGTTGCACACATACATTCTCTCAGCACTCAGCCCAATCACACTTCAAGAGCTTACTCAGCTCCACAATGGTTCCAGATTAATATTCTGATGGCAAAGGGAATGTGTTGCCTTGTCCAAAGCAGGTGGTGCCTGTCACAGACGTGACTCATGTAATGTAACACTGAAGAACAAGGAGTATTGCAAGCAGTTCATTTCCCTCTTATTGCTCCCTTCTCTTCCTCTCTCACCTCTCTCTCTCCCTCTCCCTTTCTCTCTCTCCCTCTCCCTCTCTTCTCTTTGC
Organism: Octopus sinensis; assembly: GCF_006345805.1. Classification (NCBI taxonomy): domain Eukaryota; kingdom Metazoa; phylum Mollusca; class Cephalopoda; order Octopoda; family Octopodidae; genus Octopus; species Octopus sinensis. The sequence continues at coordinate 60,292,147 of NC_043003.1, read as the reverse complement.
TACCTCACTCTCCCTCTTTTCTTATTTCTATACTACAATGTACTGCATGTTGTCTGAAGAAATACTGGTGGAAGCAAGCAATTATTACGTCTGCTATCGATTACGTTTAAACCAGATTGATAAAAGGACCTATGTATTTATTTAATGTTCTTTTGAAATATGTATTAAAACTACTGGCAGTTTCCATAAAGCATCTAACAGTCATTTATCATTAAAAGTGACAGTTAAATTGCTACATTTGGCCATAAATATTACACAGGCTTTTACTGTTGGATACATATATATCATGTACATACACATACACCTTCATTTATAAGCCACAAAAAATCACTCATTAATTAAGGTTCATAATCATATGCAAAAATACAATTAAATAAATAGTACATATCGCATGACAAATATAGTTGGAGCATCGTTTCTTTACGAAATTGTATACTTATTCATCTCATTTCTTGTATATGCTTAGCTTTCAATAAATATATATATATATATATATATATATATATATATATATATATATATATATATATATATATATATATAATATGTAGGGGAGAATTCACAAAAAATCAAAAGACGAAGACAGGTGGTGTAGGCAAGAAACAGATGTATTAGTATGACGCTCATGCAGTGAAAAAGTCTTTAACGTTTCGAGCCTACGCTCTTTCACAGAAAGGGACACAGAAGGAAACAAGGAGAGAAAATAAGGAATGTGTAGTGGCTAGCGATCTATCATGGCGAAAAAAATATGTGTGTGTGTGGTGTGTGTGTGTGCATGTAGACGCACGGCTTAGTGCATAGGGCATCCCGCGCTAACGATCGCAACATTGTGAGTTCAATTCCCAGTGACGCGTTGTGTCCTTCAGTAAGACACTTTATTTCACGTTGCTCCAGTCCATTTAACTTGCAAAATTGAGTAGTACCTGTATTTCAAAAGGGTCAGCCTTGTCACACTCTCTATCACGTTGTATTTCTTCGAGAACTACGTTAAGTATAAAACTTAGATACCCTAAATTATAATTGTAATAATAATTATTACCTTTGAAGGTTTTTATTCCCATGCTGGGCATGGGAATTAGGGTAATGTGAATATGAAGCCTTACAAGCGTTTCTGGGATAGCTCAAGTGATTGATTATCATGTCCGTCCACTAGGTATTCCATCATCATAAACACAGTATGAATATTTTTAAATGGGGAAGATTCACCGTTTATATATATATATATATATATTATATATATATATATATATATGTGTGTGTGTGTGTGTGTGTGTGTGCATGCCTGTATGTATGTATATATGTATGCATGTATGCATGTATGTATATGCATATATATATGTGTGTATATATATGTATATATATATGTATGTGTGTATTAATAGATGTGCGTGTCTGTGTAATGAAACAGATGTACGTACGTTTATATATAAGCATACAACCATATCTATAAATGTAGACACATCCATATATTACAAAGCTGTGGCTTTGCTAGAACAGTATATTTTCTAATACATCAACTGAAGTAAGTAAATTATCAGTTTCTTGTGGTTTATAGACAATTTCAGCTGCATAAACTTTACGGAATATGAAGTAACGTAGCAAATCTTTGTTAGCTGTTAACTGCTTTTGTTACATTGTACGATATAACTTATGAAAACCACGAGGAAATTAGCAAATGTTTTCTGTCTAAATTTACCAACATATTATCAAAAGGCCCAGTATTCGTTGACATAAAAGTGATTATTTGTGTAACAATGACATAACAAGCACAAGAAAGAATCCCCATGCGCTTGCTAGAAATTCGAGACATAGCAGCTATATCTCTGTCACATCATACATTATTTTTTTTTTTGCATGAAAGGTTTTGAGTAAAGGTCATATTCACCAAATGTCGCCACGAATATTAATAGTATTTAGATGTGGGTCACGGCAGGGATGCTTTTTATATGTATCTTTTCGAACTCCCAGAGATGAGACTAAAAAACAGGGACAAGGGCAAGAAGAAGAGAAATGAAATAATATATTAGTGGAGCAAAAAATATAAGGGCTGCCAGAGAATGTATAAAATATGCTTACACAAAAATATGCATTAAATATATATAAAAAATATTTAAAGAATGAATTTCACAAATTCTATCAATAGATTTGCTGACTTTCAAAATAGATTTTTACACATTTAGAACGCGCGCGCACACACACACATACACACACATGCACACAGACACACACAAATGTATTTATGTGAAAGCATGCATATATATATATGTGTGTGTGTGTGTATATATACACATACACACATGTAAGTATATGTACATACACATATATGCACATATATATCCATACATATTTACGTATATGTGTGTGTGTGTGCGTGAGTGTGTATGTCTGTATATGTGTGGGTGTAAGATTGTTTATGTGTCTACTGCTACAGCCTCGAGCCAACCAAAGACTTGTGAGTGGATTTCGTAGACGGAATCTAAACACACACACACACCCACACACATATACATGTATGTGTGTGTGTGTGTTTGTGTATCTGCGTTTGTCGCCCACCATCGCTTGACGACCGATGTTGGTGTGATTTCGTCTCCATAACTTTGTAAGCACTAGGCTTACAAAGAAAAAAGTCTAGAGGTCTTTTTGTTCGACTAAATGCGGTGCTCCAGCATGGCTGTATTCAAATCACTGAAACAAGTAATACAATAAAAGTAGAAAAGAATATCCGAAGCTATATGCATGAATATATACATGCGTGTGCGTGCACACACGTATGCATCTATAACAGCAATAGTATTAAATTTATCTCACTTTTGAGATATTTTTCTTTGACCTTTAACAGACAGATTTGGTTTTTGAACGGGTTGTAGAGAAAAGCAATGATCAATACTGAAAGTACAGGGGAATATTCAGTTTCTCTTAATGATAGCATTCTTAATGAGATAAATATATAAAATAGGTCTTAACATACACAAAATTACTTTGTCTTTGTTTATTTCACCCTTAGGGTTCATAAGAATAGGAAGCGTCTAGCGGTGTGATTCTCAGCTCAAAATAGAAATCAGTAAAGTGTATTCTGAATTTGTCAGATGGTAATGCGAGCGATTTTTAGCAATTTCTATGTCTTTTGCGACCACCAGTTGACCTGACCTTGTCAGACTGAAATAAAAAAAATAGAGTCGGGTGAAAAAAGTAGTCTTCGTCATAGAAAATCAAAGTTCAGCTCATTTTTGTCTTTGAGTCAGAACCGCACACAGTCACATACGTATACATACACGCATGCATATAAATGTACATAAGAAGTATGCAAAATGAAACACACACACACACACAGACACATACGCAATCTAACCCTTACACAGGCACACATCGACACATGTTTTTATGCATATATGCATAAATACATACATAAATATATGCACATGTATATTACACACACGCACAAACACATACACATACAAATATAAATATATTACATATATATATTTATTATATATGTATATATGTGTATATATATATAAATATGCTATATATATATAATATATAATATATATATATATATATATTATATATATATACATATATATATGTTATACGCATGTAGCGTGTATGATAATTAACATACACAAAGAGCAGAATATTGCGAGAAATACAGGAGAATTGAGCAAGAAAAAAAAGAAAGAAAAGAAAACGATAATGAAAGAGAGAGAGAGAGAGATAGAGGTGAGAGGAGGGAAAGAGAAAGAGTAAGAAAGAGGGAAACTGAGAGAAAGTGATAGTTTTCTAAATTGTTGTTATTGTTTGTTCAACTTTGCTATAGAAGCCAACAAATTTGATATAATATGGCGGCTGTGAGTCTGAACAATCAAATGTCACAAGTATTTACAAAACAAAAGCTTTCACATCTTGAAGTTCTGTGTCAGCATTGAACTGAATCTTTTTCGTTCATTATGTCAATTTTTTAGCTTTCATTCCAATTTATTATATTCCTATAGGATAAGCAGATACAAACACAGAGATAAATATGCATATAATTTCGTTGAGAAATGATCCTCCATTTGTGTTTGTCAATGCAGTATGTTTTATTTGTATTATTTGTCTACTTGTATATTTGTGTGCGATTGTGAACTTGATTTGATATGATACATGTGTGACATTCTCTGTGAATCTGTGAGTGTAGAACCGATCGATTATGAGCAATCATAATTACATTTTCTGACAAACTATTTACGAAATGTATTACTAAGAACATATACGCACAGAGAAACATACACAAACCTGCAAACACACGCACACACACACACATATATACGTACGTGTGCGGGTGTGGTGGGTGAGTGTCTATGTTATACATGCATGTACGATGTATGTTTGTATGTATGTGTGTATGTGTGTGTGTTTATATATATGTGTATAGATAGATGGATGGATACATGCATGCATGCATATGTGCATGCAAAGGAAAGATTGTTGAATACTTACTGTCTACTCACTCTGAGTTTCGTGTGACACGTGGTGAAAACTAAAAGACCGCTTCACACAACTTTCCGAGTATTTAGGTGCAGATTATTTACTGTATATATATATAAATATATATATATATATATAGTTATCCGTAATAATGAAGGGTGAAATTAATTAATTTGGAATAATTATCAATTACACCAAGTAGTCTTCGGCATGTAAAAGCCTCATTCGAGGAAAATTTAAGTAATACTAAGCAATAAAGGGTTTAGCAACGAATTGCCTTACCACATACCGAATTTAGAATAGCAGTCAAAGAGTTATAGCTATTTCTTCTACTAAAAAGGAGGGAGATCTCAGTTAAAAACAGCAATTGGAAGGCAGACACAAACAGGTAAGAGAGAATGAATTGACGGCAATCTATCATACAATTTAAAGTTATCTACGGACGCACGTTTCGAAATCAAGTTTTTAGGAAAGCATAAATTAATTAATTTCACCCTTCATTATTACGGATAACCAAATTTTATCTCAGTAGATGACCACAGCATCTTGTTTTGGCTACACGCGGGTGGGAAGGGGCTGGTGACACAATCTTTTCATTCAAACATTGAATTTGGTGATACTAGTTGCGGATTCTAGCTCGCTCTGATACTGAGTTGAGTTGGTGCCTTCTAGTATCTCAAAATTCAATATATAATCATTTATGATTATAGTATTCTACGCTGAAGAGAAAGGAAGTTTTGGTGAGATAGAATTATTTAATATTTAATTCTTATGCTTTCCTAAAAACTTGATTTCGAAACGTACGTCCGTAGATAACTTAAAATTGTATGATAGATTGCCGTCAATTCATTCTCTCTTACCTGTTTGTGTCTGCCTTCCAATTGCTGTTTTTACTGAGATCTCCCTTTTTAGTAGAAGAAATAGCTATAACTCTTTGACTGCTATTTCTAAATTCGGTATGTGGTAAGGCAATTCGTTGCTAAACCCTTTATTGCTTAGTATTACTTAAATTTTCCTCGAATGAGGCTTTTACATGCGAAGACTACTTGGTGTAATTGAATATATATCCAAATTAATTAATTTCACCCTTCATTATTACGGATAACCATATTTTATCTCAGTAGATGACCACAGCATCTTGTTTTGGCTACACGCGGGTGGGAAGGGGCTGGTGACACAATCTTTTCATTCAAACATTGAATTTGGTGATACTAGTTGCGGATTCTAGCTCGCTCTGATACTGAGTTGAGTTGGTGCCTTCTAGTATCTCAAAATTCAATATATAATCATTTATGATATAGTATTCTACGCTGAAGAGAAAGGAAGTTTTGGTGAGATAGAATTATTTAATATTTAATTCTTATGCTTTCCTAAAAACTTGATTTCGAAACGTACGTCCGTAGATAACTTAAAATGTATGATAGATTGCCGTCAATTCATTCTCTCTTACCTGTTTGTGTCTGCCTTCCAATTGCTGTTTTTACTGAGATCTCCCTTTTTAGTAGAAGAAATAGCTATAACTCTTTGACTGCTATTTCTAAATTCGGTATGTGGTAAGGCAATTCGTTGCTAAACCCTTTATTGCTTAGTATTACTTAAATTTTCCTCGAATGAGGCTTTTACATGCCGAAGACTACTTGGTGTAATTGATAATTATTCCAAAATTAATTTTTCACCCTTCATTATTACGGATAACCATATTTTATCTCAGTAGATGACCACAGCATCTTGTTTTGGCTACACGCGGGTGGGAAGGGGCTGCTGTGACACAATCTTTTCATTCAACATTGAATTTGGTGATACTAGTTGCGGATTCTAGCTCGCTCTGATACTGAGTTGAGTTGGTGCCTTCTAGTATCTCAAAATTCAATATATAATCATTTATGATTTAGTATTCTACGCTGAAGAGAAAGGAAGTTTTGGTGAGATAGAATTATTTAATATTTAATTCTTATGCTTTTCTAAAAACTTGATTTCGAAACGTACGTCCGTAGATAACTTAAAATTGTATGATAGATTGCCGTCAATTCATTCTCTCTTTACCTTTTTGTGTCTGCCTTCCAATTGCTGTTTTTACTGAGATCTCCCTTTTTAGTAGAAGAAATAGCTATAACTCTTTGACTGCTATTTCTAAATTCGGTATGTGGTAAGGCAATTCGTTGCTAAACCCTTTATTGCTTAGTATTACTTAAATTTTCCTCGAATGAGGCTTTTACATGCCGAAGACTACGTTGGTGTAATTGATAATTATTCCAAATTAATTAATTTCACCCTTCATTATTACGGATAACCATATTTTATCTCAGTAGATGACCACAGCATCTTGTTTTGGCTACACACGCGGTGGAAGGGGCTGGTGACACAATCTTTTCATTCAAACATTGAATTTGGTGATACTATTTGCGGATTCTAGCTCGCTCTGATACTGAGTTGAGTTGGTGCCTTCTAGTATCTCAAAATTCAATATATAATCATTTATGATTATAGTATTCTACGCTGAAGAGAAAAGAAGTTTTGGTGAGTATAGAATTATTTAATATTTAATTCTTATGCTTTCCTAAAAACTTGATTTCGAAACGTACGTCCGTAGATAACTTAAAATTGTATGATAGATTGCCGTCAATTCATTCTCTCTTACCTGTTTGTGTCTGCCTTCCAATTGCTGTTTTTACTGAGATCTCCCTTTTTAGTAGAAGAAATAGCTATAACTCTTTGACTGCTATTTCTAATTCGGTATGTGGTAAGGCAATTCGTTGCTAAACCCTTTATTGCTTAGTATATATATATATATATATAATATATATATATAGAATATATATATATATATATTTACTGTATGTATGTATTATATATATATATTATATATAATATATATATATATATATAATATATATATATATATAATATTATATATATATATATATATATAATATCTATCATATATATATATATAACATATATATTATATTATACTATATCTATATATATTTATATATATATATAATTTATATATATATATCTATATATATACATTATATATATCTTTATATATATATAGATATATATATATCTATATATATATATATATATATATATATATATATATATATATATAATATATATAATTATTTTTATATATCTATATATATAATTTATATATTTATGTATATATATATATATATATATATATATATATATATATATGTAGGGTACATTTACATATAGGTATATTTATATATATATATATATATATATATATTATCATAGACATAGAAACAGTAGAAGTTGTTGTGAAAGCACGTGGGTGAATATATAAAAATAGTAAAGAGTGAAACGACGAAGGCTTAAAATCACTTAAAAAGATTCTCATAACGGCAAATTGTCTTCCGAAATTACGGATGGCAAAAAGTAAAAACAAAAAAATGTTGTGGTTAGAATCTCGAACTGTGCAACTGTCCTAACCTGCTAGAAGGATCAGATTCCTCTTTAAAGAGGGCAGCGAAATTCAAGATCACATCTAACTTTACTTGTGCCTCTGAACTACATAATTTTAGTCAAAAATGCTCGGGCTGCCACCAAGACTACGTGGTTTCCACGGACTATCACTCAGGATAGATGCACACTCATCGACAACAATTGCATTCCAGAATATAGAATGATACTTTTAGTGAGCACATTAGAAATGCGCAAAGCAACTCTACCACAATTTTTAATCTTTCCATGTTACCCCATTGCTTTCGGATCATCACCACAATTAGACTAAACGAAGGAAACCATTCTTCATTGAAAAGTACAAGCCCAGACTCAACCATCCGAACATACTGATACAGAGAAATTCACATTAAGGGAAAGGAAAAAAAATTTTAAGCGATTATCTCCCTACACCGGAAGAAATCACTCACTACCTTCCCTATTTAGAACTCTCCGAGCATAAACACAAGGATAACTCTATTAAACATAAACAAACGTCAAGATAAATTTGAAAAGCTACATGCGAACCGTCTTTCTTTAAAAATTGTCATTATAAAGGGAAACAAAAATTTTTTTTTAAATTTTCTAATATTCTTCAGACATATTGACGCAATACATATATTTTTTTAACGTTTAG
>NC_043003.1:60278554-60283472 GCF_006345805.1 Octopus sinensis | reverse complement strand
ATATATATATATATGTTTGTATATCTATTATCTATCTATCTATCTATCTATCTATCTATCTATCTATCTATCTATCTATCTATCTATATATATATATATTATATATATATATATATATATATATATATAGATATTATTATATATATAATAACTACACACACGTATATATACATATATATATATACACATACGCACATATATTTTTGCGTGTTGCGTCTATACATATGTTCTATAGGTTTCATCACTAATTTATGAGTGTTAAATAAGTACATGCCAACAAGCCAAAATAAAATATGTTGTGTTCTGACAAGGAAGAAGACAGTTTTTTTTCTTCTTATCAATCTTCATGCTAAATATATATCATCTTGTAATTTCTCTTTGATAAAAGCTATAAAATACGAAAAAGAAAAAAAAATCTATTTCATATACTTTTTAAACCCGAATGTAATAAAGAAATAGTGCATTGTATTGCTGCTATATCTTAACTTAATCAGTTCAGAGAACACTTCAAATTTCCGATGTATATTCAAATGATTTTCAGCCCACGTAACTATCAGTGTATTGTCAGTTGTACTTGCGATGTTATCGTCGGACAAAATAACATGGTAACAGTGCGTAAATGGGTTGTTTCTATGAAAAGTAGATGGAGTCCGTTTGAGGGCTTCTGGGCAGTTTTTATCGACCTAGTTGTGGTCAATGGGTCGAAGGTTTGCAGCAAATGAAAGAACATGATGTGTAGATTTGTAAACAGGATTTCATTATTACAAGGCAAAAGGCTGAACAGAGATAGGCACACACACACACACACACACATACACGCAAACGCACACGCACACACACAGAAGCACGCACGCACACACACACACACACACACACACACACACACACACACACACACACACACACTCGTATCGTAGTCCGAGAAAGACGGTTCTGCAAATTCATGCTGAACAATACGCAAAAATGATTTGATTTCTAGTGATCAGATGCTTACGTTGTACATTAGCTCACTTCCTCCATCACATCGTTGGTGCGTGAACTGATGCACGGCGTATCACGCGTCGGGTATCAAAGTGATCGCAGAGCAACGTGAGATAGAAGCATTTTGCTCAAGAGCAGAACTCACCTCTCTGTCCAATAACTGAAACCAATATCTCGCGATCATAAATACAACACCACAACCACTAGGCTATGCGCCTTCAAATAGATACACACACATATATACACACATATACACACCTTCATGCTCGGAAGATATGAGCACCAACATTTTTTGTAAGTGTAAGCGTTAAAATGTTTAGTGGAATCGGATAATTAGCATGATATTGGATTGTTAGTTAGAAGAATTGAAACTGTGCTGCGAGCTCCAAATACTGCAAGCTGAACCATTGTATTTAACCAGATATCATGTTGACCCACATACGAACCTTAATTTTATTTTCCTCAAGACATTAAACAAAGTCTGGAAAGTTATAATTCTGAAATATTCTTTAGTACCAAATCGAATGAAGTAGATCATGCATATCTCAAGATATCAAAAATTGATAACAAGCCTAACAAACAGTAGCAAAGTCTGTTGAGCGTAAACGATAACTTAACTCGTTATGGTGAGTGAGCCCCAAAAGTTTGATATAATTAATTACCTATGGTGCTTTGTAGCTGATCTATCATCAATCCTCAAACGTATCAGAAAATTTCCTGCCGAAGACAGATGTAACCATATAAACGATATAGAGACATGAATACTGTTGAAAATGGAAGATAATCAGGCAATAGCAATGAGATTGCGTTATTCTCTGAAGGCATCTGATACAAAGAATTAAAGAAGAAAAAAGAGAATGATAGTCATTCACTGATACGTATTTTGTAGTAGACTAGTGTGTCAACCAAGAACCAATTCATTTAGGTCTATTAACCGGAGTTATTCATTAACGTGAAGGCAGATATGTTAGCACGCCGGGCAAACCGCTTAGAGGCTGTCTTTACATTCTGAGTTCAAATGCCGCTGAGGTCAACTTTGTCTATCATTCTTTTTAAAATTTGAAACCAGTATGTGACGGTACGTGGCCTAGTGGGTAGGGTGCTGCACTAGCGATCGATAGATCATGGTTTCGTTTTCTGGAGCGAGCGGCGTGTTATGTTCTTGAGCAAAACACTTCATATCACGTTGTTCCAGTCCACTCAGCTGTAAAACAGTAACCCTGCGGCGGAATAGCTTTTCAATAGGGTGGGTGGGTACGTTGGCCTGCTCACCTAGCCAGCGGGATGGCATCATTCAAAAGTGAAACAGTACAAAATATAGCAAAATCCCGCTGCCCGGTCGAACACGTGATCACGTAATCCATTAATATATTGATTATAATAAATGATTCTAACAAAGGCCAAACCACAACAAATTCAGGTGAAGATATTAATCGATTAATTCGATCCCAGTACTTAAAACTCACTTCTTTTGATCATTTTTACATTGAGTTAAATACCTCGGCGGTATTTAACTCAATGTAAAAGCACCAGAACAATTGCTTCGAGGAATTTATGAGACTGTTAAACAATTCTGCCAATCCACGTCTCTTTTACTTTTAATTTGCGTAGAAAGTCATCAGAACTGAGAAGGGGGACTAGTTGATTCTTTCTTAATCCTGTGGTTGATATTATTCAATCGATTGGAGAGGCGAACGGCAAACTTCTGCGGTATGTGAAACCAAAACGAAATTAGCGGAAACACGACAAAGGCAATTTGGATGACGCTCTAAAGCAGGGGTCTGCGAACGATGGTAAATTACTCCAAGTGGGTTTAAAATGAAATTCTTGGGGGCAACGAGGAGTTAGGGAAAAAGTTCCTGCCTATTGCAACAACCTAACTTTGCAAACAAGGCTTTCCCACTATTGTTGTTTGTTCCTTCTCGAGCCACGCCTGGCTGAAAAGGGCCGGTTTCCCGGTTTCCTTGGCGCATATGTTCTCCACCTTATTTCAGTCATTGGACCACGGTAATTACCGTGGCGGTACTTACTATGTCGTTGTTTTTTGCCGAACCGCAAGTTAATTGGATGTAAACAAAGTAGTGATGAATGGACAAATACAGTCACGAAGACTGGGATAAATAAAATAAGTTCCCGTGCGTGCTGTAGTCTTTATTTCTGTGTTTAACAACATTACATTATACTTACAGACAGTACATATTTTCAAATTGGTGATGCAACCCAATGAGTTTTTTTATTTGGTTTTGTCTTGCGAGGGCTACCTGTAAATCACAGGTTTTTAGACGCTGATAAAAATAACTTCGTATATTTGGTGTTACTATATAATCTCAGATTTTGTATTAAATGTAATTATAGCGTTTCAAATATCTTAATATTCAGCAACAATGAAAATGGGGCTGACTATATATATATATATATATATATATATAAATATAGATACATACATACATATATACATACATACATAAACCAATTCGTCATAGTTCGTCCCACAACATATGAAGGAGAACTGGTTTCTAAATTATTAAGTATAAGCTATGTTATCAGACAGTGGGCTGGCAGAATTGTTAGCAAATCAGAAAAAAATGGCTAGTGACATTTCTTCCGTCTCTTTATGCATTTTTACCTCTTTGGGATAAATAAAATAAGTTATCAGTCAAGTACTGGTATCGATGTAATCAACAAACCCTCTCCTTGAAATGCTATCCTCGAGGCCTGCAACCCATCGGTGTCCTGTTGCGGATGAATATTGTGATGGCGGTCTCTTATATGCCATGCAAAAGGGGTCACCGGCCTTATAAGGACTAGTGCACAAGAAAAAAAAATTAATGTCACTGACTACAAAACAAACGAGCTATTGAGAAAGTCTCAACATGGCCACTCTAGAATCTAGAAATCCATAAAATCACTAATAATAAAAAGTATATATTAAATAAGTGGAGGCATATGGCCTAGTGATTAGAGCAGCGGACTCGCGATTGAGGGATCGCTGGTTCGAATCTCAGACCGGGCGATGTGTGTGTTTATGAACGAAACACCTAAGCTCCACGCAACTCTGGCAGAAGGTAATGGCTGACTCATTCACCACAACTTTCTCTCACTCTTTCCTCCTGCATGTTGCAGCTCACCTGCGACGGACCGGCGTCCCGTCCAGGTGGGGAACCTATACGTGAAGGAAACAGGGAAAAACTGGCCCTTATGAGCCAGGCATGATTCGAGAAGGAACAAACATATATTAAATAAAAAGGGGTTTAAATACTTAATGATAATAAATACATTTAGAATTTCAAAATAATACTAGTAACGAATGAAAAATACTATCCAGGAAAAATAATTTAGTGAACAAGAAAGTCCATTCGCTGGATAGCGAGAATAATTGTCACAATTTGTATGGCCAGTAAAGGGAAAGAAATCGGTACATGTAATGTCTCGTAAGTCATCATTAGCGAAGCACTGGATAAAGGAATCTTAATAGCGAGAAAATGGAATTGTCACAGCTGGCATATATGAAACAGGAATCTGCACGACCCGATTTGGCATAAGGTTACACAAGAACAAATGACATCATCAGCAGCAACAATTCCAGATTCAGTTTCCAAGCAGTGTGGTATTGTTAATGGTATTTTAGCAACCTCATTCAGGTGATAACCTGGCAAGAATCGTCAGAATGCTGGGCAAAATGTTTAGCGGGATTCCGCCCGACTTTCCGTTTTGAGTTCAAAATTCACTAAGATCGACGTTGTTCATCTTTTCGGGGTCGATGGAATAGGTACTAATTGAGCACTGGGGTCGATGTAATCGACTGAGCCAAAATTTGTAACGATTATTATAGCAAGTTCATGCCTAAAAAATCAAAACGAAATGGTACTATATATCAGTCTTATGAATAACTTGTAGGGTCACAGTATTTTGTTATACGACCATAATATACTACAAT
>NC_043003.1:60253554-60273554 GCF_006345805.1 Octopus sinensis | reverse complement strand
TACTTTGAGTACACACATACACACACACACACACACACACATATATATATATATATATATATATATATATATGTATATGTATGTATATATATATATATTTATATATATAAATATATATATGTATGTATATATATATATGTATTATATATATATATGTGTGTGTGTGTATATATGTATATGTGTATATGTATATATGTGTGTGTATATATATATATATATATATATATATATATATATATATATATATATATATATATATATATATATATACATATATTCGTATTTCTTTTTGTTCTTTGCCTTTCTTTTTTCTTTTCACCCTCGCTCTCACAATCATCATCAGCATCATCTTCTTCTTCTTCTTCTTCTTCTTCTTCTTCTTCTTCTTCTTCTTCTTCTTCCTGTTCTTCTCCGTTCTTTCTCTATCTTGTGTTGTTTTGTTTCATTTTTACTTGCTCTCTCTCTCTCTCTCCCTCTCAATCTCCCTCTCACTTTCCATCTCTCTCTCCCCTCTCCCCCTCTCCCCCTCCCCTCTCTCTTTAACTCTTTCTCTCTCTGCACATCGACCATCTTCTCTAGGTGACTCACACTCTCAAATTCCTGTCACAGTGCCCCATAATTGACTATAGAGCCCAACACAGATTTTCTCCCAATTCTTTTTTCTTTTTTGATGTCTCAACCTTCATGAAACACCGAGACCCAGGCACGCAAGCTCCGACAAAAAAAAAAGAACAAAAAAATATACATATAATACAATGCAAAAGAAAAAAGTAAAAAAGAAGAAAAGTATACCATCAAAATCCCCACCACCACCACAACCACGAACATCAACAACAACAACAGATAAGCACGTGCAAGAGATTGGGTGTAGCTTTCTACAACCATTTCAATTGTAATCATACCACTGTCTTTAATTTGTTTAAATAGTTTTTTTTTGTATAGTTTATATACGGCTTTTATCTTTTATGTTATATTTGTTTCAGTCATTAGACTGCGGCTATGCTGGGGCACTTTCTTAAAGAATCTTCGTCGAACGAATCGACCCCAGTAATTTTTCATCTTTTCTAACCCCGGTATTTATTCGATCGGTATCTTTTGCCAAACTGCTGAGTTACAGGGACATAAACACACCAAACACTGGTTGTCATGTGGTTGTATGAGACAAACACAGACACAATAACATCTTCAGGTCTCGGTGTAGACATCAGAACTGTAGGGAACAAGAATATTTTACACAAGTCGTATATGCTGAAAGGATGCCGACTGTTATCTGCAAAGAACTAGGAAAAGTGTTTTATTGGTAACAACGGTTACTTGGCAAAGTTAAAAATCCTCGCGAATATGGCATACTTTAGTTCTCTATAATCAGAAAAATCTTCGACAAGACCAAGAATATAAGTATAAAAATAACAGATGGTTATGTGCAGAACATTCCAATGTTCTTAGAATGAGGCACACTAAATTTTCTGCAACTGAGATGACTTTAGAAGTGGTGAGTAGCAATGGTAATGCCATTTCTCATCTTTCCACAGAATCTTAGAATTAAGGCTGCTGATGCACTGAAATGCTGGGGATGGTTGTTAAATTTTGGGTGGATGAAGTAGGACAGTAGAAGGTTATACATATTTAAACAAGACATAGAACCTTCTCCCAGAGATCATTTAACCCAAGAATGGATGCTGGACAATTTTTTTGATCAAGCAAC
This sequence comes from Octopus sinensis, assembly GCF_006345805.1. NCBI lineage: Eukaryota > Metazoa > Mollusca > Cephalopoda > Octopoda > Octopodidae > Octopus > Octopus sinensis. The sequence goes on along the minus strand of NC_043003.1, from coordinate 60,271,849 downwards.
ACCAAAGTTATGGCCTCCAATCTCATCAGATTTAAATCTCATCGACCAGTACGTTTGGAGCATTGTTATAAAAGAGACTATTCAACAACTTCGCAATAATATAGATTTACTGGAGGCCGCCACTGTCCTGGTGATGTCTGAAAGGAATAACGTCCCTTTAGCGCAAGTATGTCAACAATTCCGATTCAGTATTGAAGCAGTCATCGAAGCCGAAGGCAGATTCATAGAATAATTTTATAAAAAAAAAACTTTAACGATAATATGTGCACAAATTTTGTTTATTAAAATACTCTTAGTTTCATTAGATTAGAGTTGTTTTATCAAATTACCAAAGATGTTCTCAAATATCTCCCACACTCAGTATAATGAATTATATTAGACCGCGATTGCGTCATCCATAATGTTTCTGATGACTGATCATGTTCTTACTCTTACTTATTCTAGTTGGTTTAAATATTCTATTTCTCTCGACAACTTTAAACACACAACACTTAACATTTGCTGCTTCCTTGTGAAGTCACGGTGCCCTCAAGCGTGCCTTTGGTTTATATGAATAAGAACTTTGCAGTGCAATGTTTTTATTATCCTGAAAGTATAAACACTGATATTGAAATTAATTCACATTCGACACGATCGGTAACTGACTTGCAGAAACATTCTTCTGTATTTAGCGAAGAAAGAAATGCTTCTGATAAAATAGAAGTTTTGAGGAAACAATATAATCTATACATATAACGCTGAAGTTGTCTGTATGTGTGTGTGTGTGTGGCAGGTTTGGTAGCCTTCAACTAACACTATCTCCTCCGAGACCCTGCGGCGCAAGTTGACCAAAATTGAGAGAAAAGAAGGCTTGCTTTTCATTCCGTAGAAGAAAAAATTCTAATCGGACCATGTTAAGACCAAAAATTACTTACATAAAAAAAAGTGCTCTTTTTCTATGAAAGTCCCCATGTTTTACGATTTTTTGACAGCTGTGTCGCCATTTTTCGGTATATTTCAACCAGAAAATGTTCACTTAAAGAGAATAAAAAAGCTACGTAATGCAAAATTTTTACTTTTCAGAAAAGATTGAAACTATGTCAAAACTTTGTTAACGCGACATCAAAGTCTGCCCGTTTTAAGCGCAACTAAAAAACAAACTCGAGCAACGCCAGACTATACTGCTAGTGAATATATATTTGTAGTTTAAAATGGAGCAAAAATGATATCTGACAAAATCTTTGCAGAGTGAGAATTAAGTCAATCAGATTAAAGTGTTATGTGTAATTATTAAATAAACAACTTGCAGCATCGTTATAAATTGGTATTTGACATAACAAATAGGCAGAAAGAAAAAGGAAATAAAAAAGCTGACAGGTTGTATTCTGAGATTCTGCAAGAGAAACAGGGGACGACGAGGAAGAAGATGGGGTGGCGGTGAAACTGAAAATATTTGACGAAAGTTGGAAACAAAATCAAAATTGAATATCAGAAACAAAATGTAAAATTATGGAGAAATGCAATGAAGATCTTTGCCCAGGAGTGGAAAATATCTGATTTAGTTGATTCAAGATAATGTTTACAACTTACTAGGATTGACTTACATGGGAAGTGAGAATATTCTAGACAAATGAAGATATATTTTCATTTATATCCCACATAGTATAGTAAATATTAATAGAGTGAATTGTTTGACAATTTCTGATCCCAGATACCTTTCAATAAGCGACCAAGTTTATATTATTCTGTATAAGCAGCGAATTTGAAACATTCAAAATGACACTAATGGGGGTAATGATAAGAGCTGTATTTGAGAAACTAGGAAAGGAACCTGATTCGATGAGAGTTAAAAAGCAGGAATATAAGGCTTGCTATAGTATTCCATTTATAGCAGGATTAAATATGTTTTCCACCTCCATCGTAAGAAAAACTATGTACTACGTACCGGAAAATTTGAATTCAAACTTTTTAAATCGTTATGTCCTAATGCTAAAAGTAATTTTTTCTGGGATTCAACCGTTTGTGATAATTGATTCCTAATATAGAAAGATTTGAGAAGACACAATAAGTCGATTTGATTGACACTAGTGTTTAACTGAGACTTCATTTTATCAATGCAAGAAATTTTACTTCGGTCTTATGCTCTGAGGATTTTGTCCTTTTTGTGTTTTGTCAAGTAAACGAAGGGTAGCCATCCTACCCCTTAAAGGGGTTACAAATTGTGCTAACAATGACGCAAGTGATCCCCAGACCAGTGAGATGTGGACACGAATGTTTGCAATAGTTTACCTTCCATAAAGGCGCCAAAAGACTTGACTGTGTATTTAAATGGAACGACGGAGATCTGTCTTATTTAAACAGTTACAGTCAATTCAACGGGCTTTGCAGATTACTACTACTACTACTACTACTACTACTACTACTACTACTACTACTACTACTACTACTACTACTATTACTACTACTTTTTCTTCTTCTTATTATTATTATCCTTATTAGTATTGTTGTTATCATTATTATTATGCAATACAAAGAACACGATGCGATTGCAATTGATATTTTATTGGTTGAAGGATATTTCGACAGCAAGCTTGTCTTTGTCGAGTTCAAAATGAAAAGTGATAAAAATTCAAAAGTATAGAAATTTAAATCTAAAATTTGAACGAGAGTAACCAGCGTCCATACGTTGATGGAATGATCTCATTAGTCTTCAAAGTTCAGTTTTACAACTGGCAAATATAAAAAGAAAATAATAAAAAAAAAGGATGGAAAAAGAAAAAGAAGAAGAAGAGTATTTAATCAAACAGTTTTGTGTAAATTTGATGAAATTCTCCTGTCATTTTATTCATGCCATCAGGACGTGATGTTTATAACCCGGAAACATATTTCTCCTCATACATTTTGAGTACTGAAGGTGTAGCAGATTCAGAATATTTTCTGAGAATATGCACTTTCATATGTTTTTCAAAATTGCAGCTGTTTGAAGCAAAATGTTCGGTAAGTCCTGTCGAACTACTGTTATTGTACCTGAGATCATATCTGTGCCCACTAAATCTTTTGTTTAATTATTCTGTTGTACAACCAACATAAATCAAGTTGTGGTTCGTGCTTTCTGCTGCGTACACCAAAATAGGAACCTCTACATAATCTCTCTATATATTTATATAGGACATAATTACAGGAAAGCAGTGCAAGCGAAACAAACCCAGTTTGAAAAGTGTCTTGGATGAAATTAGCGCACCATTTCATACATTGTTTGAGGTATAAGATTCGGTACGGTTATGGTCAGATTTGTGACTTTGATTCACCACTGAAGCCAGGAAACATTCTGTAACATTCCTAAAGAGTGGCGAACCGATCCTCATACTGACCTACCTCAGCCTGACAGTATGATGTATTAATGTGTGCGACGTGCGCTGCCTAGTAGCGGCGATATGCTTGATACAGAAAAATAGAAAATCTGCAGAGGCTACAAAACAAAAATTGTTCGGACACAGAGATGAAACTATTCATCTAAGTGAATCTAGAAAGCAGCAAAGCCATCCCGGGCCTGATAACTCTGTCAAGTGACTTGCAACACTTTCTAGTAGTAAATGGTACAGACAAAGGTAACACTTATGAGGTGTTACAAACATCTAAAGGTTTTCCGTCTACTGCAAAGGAGAGTAGAAGGAAAACTTCCACTATCGTCGACATTATTGCCGCTACTGCAAACTTGTTTAAATGTGCCTAAAATTTGTTTCGAACTTTTGTGTTTTATTGAAGTTGCTGAAGATCTAACGGACCTGAGCAACAAAGTCGTTTTATTTTAATATACATGAAATAAAATTTACTCTTTTCTCTTTTACTCTCTTTTACTTGTTTCAGTCATTTGACTGCGGCCATGCTGGAGCACGGCCTTACTATAAAAAATTATTAAAAATTATGTATTTATATTCCACCATAACAATAGCCCTCTCTCTTGCTTATACACAAAGCGTTTCCCATTGAACGGAAAATGAAAAATTGGTTTGTAACTCATTTACACATTTTGGAAGATCTATAGTCATATAAATTGCCTTAATTAAAATGAGTCATATCAGAAATCGAACCACATTGTATTCTAAGCCGACCTGATAGTTTACTTTACCTTAAAAAAAAAAACAAAAAAAAAACTCGTGAAATCAGAGGGAAAAATAAGAGCAGGAACAGACACGGTAATAACAAGAGTAATGGATAGTAATGATTATAATAACGGTGATGGTTATGATTCTTACTATGATAATGATAATCTTTATGATTATATTTCAGTCAAGTAAGTTCAGGTGCTTTGTGTTTGTTCAATGTGCTCTTGGCCAAGTAGCACTTAAGCCTACACTTATTACCTTCTTAAAAGTGTCTAGAGGGCATGAAATAAAGACAAAACAAAACGACAACGAAAAGGTAAAGAAAAAAAAACACAATCAAAGCTGCCTGCACATAGAGCTTTTGGCAAAGGTATTTTTCATGGTAACTAAATGTACAGATCAGCGTCGATTATTCATGCATGAATGAACGCCAATTGTAAAGTTATTCGCTGGGTAATAATGAATGCTTCTTTAAAATCTAACAACTGATTACTATTATTATTATTATTATTATTATTATTATTATTATTATTATTATTATTATTATTATTTCTTTCGTTGAAGTGAACTCTAAATGCATTTTCTTCTTTTAACCACGTGCTTTCACTATACCTTCATTTTCTTTTTCACACAAACTCATAAACACAGCATACGGCCCACTCACATCAACACCTATACACGCATACACACTTGTACACTCGTGTACCCACATGCAGGGTAATATATTTATCTACATACCTACATACATCTGAATATATACATATATGTACGTATATATATATATATATATATATATATATATATATATATATATGTGTGTGTATATATATGCATATATGTATGTGTAGATATATACGAACACACACGTGCACACACGTACATATGCAGACACATATATGCATGTGTCTATTGTAATATATGTTTGTATGTGTATACATACTTGCTTACATACATACATACATACATACATACATACATACATACATACATACATACATACATACATACATACAGCATTTGCTAATCAATGTGAAAGGACTTACGGGACTGTGTCTCTTCCCAAGTCTAAAGTTATTTGTTTCTGAGTCTCGCAGTCTTGCAGTCAATGAAAAATTGATTAATTTCGATTAGGTGAGACTAAAAGCCTTAAATAAATAATATCTAAACCACAAGTAATTCGCCTCTGGTTGCATTTCATAATGATCTATTTTCGGTTTTACCACGCGTACTTATGCATGTACACACACACACATATATATATATATATAAACATATATATATATATATATATATATATATATATATATATGTATATGTACAGATATAAATACGTATATATCTGGATATATATGTGTATATATATATATATGTATATATATATGTATATAAGTATATATATATATGTATTTGTATATATATATGAATTTATATATATATATATATATGTGTATATATATAATAATATATATATATGTATATATATGTATATATGTATATATATATGTATATATATATGAATATATATATATGTAGATATATATAGCTGTGTTTGTGTTTCTGTTTTTATGTCTGTGTGAATATGTGCGTGCGTGCGTGCGTGCGTGTGTGCCTATGTATGTGCATATGCATTTCACAGATAAGAATTTCGTTGATCGGTTCCCCCGCCCCCCCACTTTATATTGACCATTCATAATCTATTTACGATTTTACTTATGTTGTTGGTAAGCTGAGTTAAGTGCTGACACAACATTAATGGCAGCATTGATTGCAGTAATAGGAAGAGTAAAATAGTAGCAGCAGCAGCAACAGCAGCAGCAGCAACAGCAGCAGCAGCAACAGCAGCAGCAGCAGGTGTAGCGTCTGTAGCAACTGTGGTAGGATGCTGTTAACAACAGTTAAAGCAGTTTATGACATGTTCGCACTTTACCGGCCTTAGAGCTTATACTAACGAATAACGAAATATTAGAGGTTTCATGAATCAGAGATTGTTTCTTTATCGGTTTATATCTTTCTCTTGTTTCAGTCATTAGTGTGCTGCTATACACCACCTTGAAGAATTTTCTTTCAAACGAATCGACCCCACTCATTATAATGTCTTTTTAAAGCTTGGTACTTGTTCTATCGATAACTTTTAAAGAAATTACGGGGATATAAATGTTCAAACACAGGTTGTCAAGTAGTGGTGGGGGACAAATATAGATATGCACATATAGTACAGGTTTCTTTCAGTTTCCATCTTCCAAATCCATTCACGAGACTGTGGTCAGCCTGAGGCTATACAGTCAACTCTCGCTACTATGTCACCCTGCGGGACTGAGCCAAAGTGGCATAGTACCGAGAGTGGCATAGTACCGAGGGTCTGTTATCTAAACACTACATAACCAAAAATTTACTGAACATACGAATAAAAATTCATAGGGTAGGAAGTAAGGCCAATAAGAAGTTCAATGCAATGGTAAAAAGAAGACATCCAAGTTTATTAAGTTCAGATTGCTTTTAGTTAATCCCGAAGCTCTCAAAAATTGTCGGCTGATGCATCTTCTTTCGGCGGATTTCATTCATTTCGTTGTCTAGCCTATCACACGCCTGTATGACGCTGGGTTTTCCGCTGCTCTGCTGCTGCATAAACTTTCGGATAGTGCTCCATGCTCTCTGGGCATAAACACACACATATATGGCCTTCTCACTGACTTTGGAGTTTCTAATTCACGGAATTCTTTCTACCATCAGATTACATTACCTAGTTCATTCGGAATACACCATTTCTGTACTTTGATTATACACACACACACTCACACACACACATATATATATACGGCGGGTTTCAGCACATTTTCCACCCACCAAATTCCCTATAGGACAAGGTATCACGCAGTGGGATTGAACCCTCCTGACGAGGTATTGCAAAGTGAGCTTCTTAACTACGTAACTATGCTTTCCCTTACGCATAGAAATATTGGTTTAAATTTTGGATCAAACCCAGAAAATTCGGAATGAGGGAGGGGGATGTTGTTTAAATCGAATCCCAGTCCTCAGTTGGTACTTATCCTACCGACCCCGAAATGATGAATAACAAAGTCGACCTCGGCAGAATTTGAACTTAAAATGCAAAGACGAACGAAATACCGCAAATCCTTTCGCCCGGCGTGCCAGCGATGCTGCTAATTCGCTGCCTTTCCGCGTAGAAATATCAAATAAGTACAGTTCAACGGTCTAACCACTTAATATTCTTTTATTCCTTCTTTGCGGCCATTCTGAAGCCCCGCCTTTAGTTGAACAATTTGACCCCAGGATCTATTCTTTGTAAGCCGAACAGCTAGTTACGGGGACATAAACACACCAGCATCGGTTGTCAAGCGATGGTGAAGGGACAAACACAGACACACAAGCATATATATATACATATATATGTGTGTGTGTGTGTGTGTGGTTGTATTTGTATATATATATATACGACGTGCTCCTTTCCATTTCCTACCAACTCCACTCAGCTTTGGTCGGCCCGATGCTGTAGTAGAAGACACTCACACAAGGTGCCACGCAGTGGGACTGAACCTGGAAACATGACGTCGGGAAGCAAGCTCCTTACCACACAGTCATGGCTGCAATTAGATTGTCAGAGCTGAGAAAAACTGTAATTGTCATACCAGTAGTTGGGGATTAGTGAGAGATACTGTGAGTTAATCTGCTAGATATACAATACGTAGCGATGATCTCATAAATATTTCACTAATCAGATAATACAAAACTCTAATACATGTCTGGTTCTGCAATTAAGAAGTTTCCTCCGTAAACACGTGATCATTAGTTCCATACCACAGGACAGCATATCCCACATAATCCCGCAGCAATCGCTTTTATTTAATTTTAAAACGTAGTCGAGGGAGAGAGAGAGAGAGAGAGAGAGAGAGAGAGAGAGAGAGAGAGAGAGAGAGAGAGAGAGAGAGGGCGATGAGAGAGACATACATATAAAATATATTTAGTATGTTTACAGATATGCATTCTTCGGAATGTACTTTTGTATATCTTCTGCCTTGGTGAACTTCAACAAAAACTCCGAGAAAAAACTCCCGTGAAAATAGTGCGTGCAAAAGTAGAAGTCCTATGTGGAATTGTTCCACCCAAGTAACATGGACAATATAATGAATAAAAAATGTGCTTGCTGGGATAGTGAAAATGACGATTTCAATGTTCACCAAGTACAACATATATTAATACAGTTTGATAAGTGTTCGACGCACACGTGCACTTACACACACACACACACACACACACACACACACACACACACACACACACACACAAACAAACACATACACACACAATTCAAGATTATCTAATACCTTGAAGTATTTATTTGTGGCTAACGTTCTTAAATTGTCTATGAATTCTTCGAATATTTTCCCCCTGTATGCTAGGAAAAGCCTGAAGTTTTTAACGCTTGATATACCGCTTATTAATCTAAATTTAGAACCTCAAATAATTTGTAGTAAAGTTTATTTGCCAACATAACATGGCAGTCCTGGTTTAGGACTAATGTTGCTGTAATTTAGCCCCAGGAAACATCGTCTCCAGCTGGCTATACGACACGATCAGTGTCCTATATCATTTGTCTCGTATAGCCAGCTGGAGACGATTCTCCTGGGGCTAAATTACAGCAACATTAGTCCTAAACCAGGCTGCCATGTTTTCTTGGCAAACAATTTATACTAATTTAAAAATAGTAATTTTCTAACTCAAATAACTTTTTTATATAGCTGAAAATATGATTATGTGTTTTCTAGAAGTTTTTATCGGAAATCTGTTTGAATGCCAATAGTCAAGTGAAGCAAGAGTACGAATAGAAATCAATAAAATTAACTGTATGTTCATTCCGGTATCGCACATTACTATCACGAAATCTTACAAAACTGCGGATTTTGTACACGGCCATTTGATCAGCAAGGGGAAAACCGCAAGATCTTCACCAAACTCTGAACTACAGACATATTGAAAGATATCGAAATGAAAAGAAAAGTTTGGGATATTCAGAGCAAAGTGTCTGTGACGAGGACTTAAACAGTACGCATCCTCTCATTACGACGACTCCTGAAACCTACTGGCGTCGGAGAAAGAAAATGAAGCAGTTTAAGTCAACTGATCATCAAACACGAAGCAAATAATCGCAGGATCAAATTTCAGTGGATCGATAAATATTCCATGTGAAGCTCCACTTAAGCAAACGATGCAGTAGACAGGGTTATGCATCAGTAAAGGAAGGCAGTGCTCTCTAAAGCCGTCGATAGGGATCGCCCCTTAATGGTGCAGGCAATCTCCTAATGATCTCTGAAACCTACTGAGGTCTTGTTCCGGTTTGGGAAGCTTTCGATTGGCTGTATTTGTACAAGTAAGTTGTTAGCAAATCTTATCTAAGTCAATATTCTTTTGTAGAATTCAGCTACTTATAAGATATTTGTCACTGAATTATTTATCAACACCCTATGGTTTTTATGTCTTGATATCGAGAATAATATCGTTATTGATATTTTAGACACAGGCTGTGTTGCATACGTATTACTACAATTATTCACAACAAGTTCCATTTACCGACGTTGTTAGTGTGTTAGCTGTATCATAAGTATTTCTACTATTACAATTTGGCCGTAATTGGTGTTTTTCATTGCGGTTTACACCTCCTTTGTTATATACATACATACACACACACACATATATATATATATATTATTTTACTATTCTATATTTTAGAGATGAAGAATTCTGTACATTATTTATATTATTAACACTGGACGGATATGTGTCTTCATCTTGTTTGTTGTTACCACAACGTTTCAAAATGATTTGTCACGGTGAAGATGGAATGATGTCAGCTGGGCCTGTCCTGAGATTTGATGAAAGAAAATAGAGGTTGCAACAGCCAAAGTTTCCACCATAGATCCCTTGTAAACTTTGCAACAGATATCTCGATGCAAGAATCAGCGTCATTAGTCATTAGAGGCATAAACACGAACTGAGGGGAAGAAGTGGTCAAGAAGAGGCCAAATAATTTATCGGACACACGATAAAACGCCGCCGCCGCCGTCGACGACGACATATTTCAGACTTTCAAATGTCACGTGATCCTCGAATCATATCTGCTCATACAAAACTAGTCATGCTTTTCGTAAAATGAGATTTAAAATTCGCAAGATAAAGTTTATTTGGTGCAAAATGTTAGCTAAAACTTAAGCTGGAGCGCGGACAAACTGGATATCGTGTTTGTCTTTTTCTCTTTATAAAAATATCAATGTACAAATATATGATTCCTCACTCTACAGATTTGTCATTCAGAAACGTTTACATTTCAAATCACTTACTAATTTGCAGTTCATATATGAAGGCAATAAAAGAAATTAAAACAAATCCAACTGCTATGAAAATTTACACTTAACTACCTGAATGGCTTTACAATATGTAAAAAGACGAATGGAATCAATTTAGCAATTAACGAATTAAGGGGTTGGATGTTTTTTCCTGAATGTTTATAGAATTTGAATCATTAAAAACAAAATCAGCACTAATTATCCTTGATTAGCTATCTACAACTTCCTATGAAATAAATGTCCCATTTTTAATTAAGACATTTTAACGTCTATTTTTCTTAATTATTATTATTTTTTCTTTTTTAAAACTTGAACAAAATTTAAACACCATTTCCACTGATTGCTAAAAGCCGATTATTGTATTTATCGCTTTAACCCGCCAAAATCTATTTATATAGTTTTTTCTTTCTAAAAGAAAATCTCCACGCATTCGTATAAAAAATAACTTTAAAAAAATTTGAGAAATAAATATCAACTACAAATATAAGTCAAAACTAAATACAAAATATTAACATCTATTTGAAATTAACATGAAAAAAAGAAAAAACACTACTTTTTATAATAATTACCTCAAATTAACGCAGTTGTAAAGGTTCAGTTAAAACACCAATAATTTTCACGAATATTCGAAGTACAAAACAAAATAAACTGTTTTAATCAACATAAGCCACCTCATTTTGTCAATTTATTTACTTTTTCTCTGATTTTTAAGAATTTTTTTCTTCTGCTTCAATTAGTTTATTTATTCATAATTTTCATTCCTATAATTTTATTTTATATATTTTTCAAAGCTCACTCACAATTATTTGCTTTCGTCTTTCCTTTGATATTTGTTGAAGCAAATTGTAGCGAATCTGTCTATATTTCCCTTGCTTCAAATGTCTCTCCCAACGCACACATACACACAAATGCTCTCTCTCTCTCTCTCTCTCTCTCGCCCCCTCTCTCTCTCACACATTATTTTACTTTCTAATTTCTCTCACCCCGTATTTCTTTCACTGTTCTCACACTATTAACTCAAACCTTTCCCTGACTTAAGATTACTCTTATTTCCTTTAATACTTTTAATATCTTTTAATATATTTCTTTAAAGTCCTACCCCCTCTACCACTATTCTTTACTGCTCTCGCATAAAATTCCCTTTTCTCCCCTTACAATTCTCTCTCTATCTTTCGCATTGCTCGCCATACTTCCTCCTCTTTCTTTCTACTTAAAAGAACTTTCACATGATAAGGTATCCTGTCAGCTTTATTCTCTGCTCGGTAAGCCGACTTGTGGTGAGAATGCGTGCACTAGACGTCCTTTGCTTTTCAATGGGAAAACTGACTGAAAGAAACGTGCGTGTTTTGTAGAGGTTCTGACACGTTCTATTGCAAGGGATTTCTTAGATTTAGTAAGGTGTTAAGAAGCTTATGTAGAATCATCAGCTATAAAGTAGCGAGTCTTGTTATGCCATATAAAGGTAGAGATAATTGCCCTCAGCCTACTTACCGCAGGCAAGTAGCTTATTCAAGGCCACAAGAAAACTGCCAACGGTTCTGTTTGCGGTAGATTTTCAAATAATTCTATTCTTTCTTTCATTAATGCATTTCGTTTGTAATTTCTTCTTCTTCTTCTTCTTCTCCTTCCCCTTCATATTCTCCTTCCTCTTCTTCTTCACCTTCCTCTTCTTCTCCTTCTTCTTCGTCCTCTTCTTCTTCACCTTTCTCTCTTCTTCTTCTTCTTCTTCTTCTTCTTCTTCTTCTTCTTCTCCTTCCCCTTCATATTCTCCTTCCTCTTCTTCTTCACCTTCCTCTTCTTCTCCTTCTTCTTCGTCCTCTTCTTCTTCACCTTTCTCTTCTTCTTCGTCTTCTTCTTCTTCTTCTTCACCTTCCTCTTCTTCTCCTTCTTCGTCTTGTTCTCCTTCTTCTCCTTCTCCATCATCTTCTTCTTTTTCTAAAGCTGCTGCTACTGGTGCTACTGCTGCTGATGCTGCAACTGCCTGTGCTGTTGCTACTACTGCTAATACTACTCCTTTGTCGTCGTCGTGATCATCATCATCATCATCATCATCATCATCTTCTTCTTCTTCTACATCTACTACTGCTGCTGCTACTGGTGCTACTGCTGCTGCAGCTGCTGCTACTGCTGCTAATACCACTCCCTTTTCGTCGTCGTCGTGATCATCATCATCTTCTTTTTCATCTTCTTCTTTTCGTCTTCTTCTTCTTCGTCTTCTTCTTCTTCTCCACAGTTATTCACTTGTCTCTAATATTTGTTTATTTGTTTGTTTATTTATCTATTTCCCCCGAAATTCAGTTTTCCTATACTTCTCTTCATATTTTTTGCTTTATTTTTCTTTCATTCCATAGTTATCGAATTTTTAAATTGACATTTCTCTTGAATTATGCATCGCATCACAAATATTTCAAAGCTATTAGTTTCCTTCCGACAGACAAAGCATTTACCCTCACTTCCCCTTGATATACATACATACATACATACATACATACATACATACATACATAATACATACATACATATATATATATACATATATATATATATATATATATATATATATATATATATATATATATACAAATATATATATGCATACTTATATGTACATACATACATATATATTGTGTAAGTGTGCGTGTGTGTTGTATGTGTGTGTTTATGCATATATGCACGTTTGTATGTGTGTATGAGAAAAAAGTGAGAGACGCTGTTGGGTTGTTACCTTCCCGAAGGCTTTAGCCATTTAAATGAACTAAAATGGGTTTCAGCAGGTATGGAAGATTCACATTCCGACTGAGATTACTAGCATACCTCATGTGGCAATGGGGGCTGACGTAACATCTCACAAATGTTTATTAACAACCGTGGGTATATTATGAGATGGGGAGAGGGGGTGTATTTCATTGTGGTCAGACCCAACGTCACATGGTTTCCACTATTATATTATTGGCTGATGCTGTTTCATGTCAGTTATCTCACCGATCTTTCCTTTGACACAGTTTTACATTTTCTGTATGTATCTTGAGCCTTGTGACTCGTAATATTTACTCTTTACTCTTTTACTCTTTTACTCGTTTCAATCATATCATTGTGGCCAGGCTGGAGCACCGCCCTTTAGTCGAGCAAATCGACCTCAGGACTTTTTCTTTGTAAGCCTAGTACTTATTCTATCGGTCTCTCTTGCCGAACCGCTAAGTTACGGGGACGTAAACACACCAGCATCGGTTGTCAAGCGATGCTGGGGGACAAACACAGACACACACGCACACAGGCATATATATACATGCATACATATATACAACGAGCATTCAGTTTCCGTCAACCAAATCCACTCACAAGGCTTTGGTCGGCCCGAGGCTATAGTAGAAGACACTTGCCCAAGCTACTTACCACACAGTCACTCCTGCGCCTACAGATATTTAACGATATTAGAGAAAAAAATATTCTCTTAAATCTTTTAACATAAGATTACATCTCGCCACTCCGCATAATGACTGCCTGATGTATTCCTATGAAGTATCTCACCAACTCCACGTTTTTTCCCCACATGCAATATTGTCAAGGCCGCCCTTTCCCGCAGCTGATTTGTGTCGTACTAACACCATACAGACACTCCTAATATATTCATCTTCCCTTCTCTCGTCATCCATATTCTGTCAGTCCTACTCCAAGTTTGTCACCGACCAATTCAGCTACACCATCCTTTCCAGAACGTCAGTCTTCTGGAATTCAATAGGGTTGAGCAATGGGTTTAGATACCTCTTCACATAAGAAAAGAAAACATATTCTGTCATGCGACTTAAAACACAGTCCGATATGCACTTCATCAGGCAATGGTCAAGATAATAAATAATGGTTTATAAATTTTGGAATATACTGTATATTCCAAAGTTTATAAACCATTATTTAAAGAGGAATGATATAATTAATTTCATCGATCAGTCCTCAACTGTGTTATATCGCACGTTCCGATGACCTCTACTCAACTGCCGACGTCTAGACTTCTCCCCCTATATCTACGTATTGGGTTAGCCTACTTCATCCTCTGGGGGCGTCCACACAACAAACTGATATATATCTTATCGATCCAGAAATGATCAAAGTTGATTTCGGTAACATGTAATAAAAAAAAAATCTTTAAAAATGTATAATAGACTGATTTTCATTGCGTTACATTAATGAGAGTAACGTTCTTTCATGATTAGATACCAATCTCTGACATAAACCTCGTAGGATATTTAACACTGACAACCCCACTCCACTTATAACAATAGGTATTGCTTGTTTCAAAGGCGGTTATTTGGTAGAATCATTAGGGCAGCGGAGAAGAATGTTCTCTGATTGTTCTCTGATATATCTCCCAGCACTTGACATTATTAGTTCAATCCCTCTCTTTTACTCTTTTAATTGTTTCAGTCATTTGACTGCGGCCATGCTGGAGCACCACCTTTAGTCGAGCAAATCAACCTCAGGACTTGCTCCTTGTAAGCCCAGTACTTATTCTATCGCTCTCATTTGCCGAACCGCAAAGTTACGGTGACGTAAACGCGCCAGCATCGGTTGTCAAGCGATGTTGGGGAGACAAACACAGACATACAAACATACACACACACACACACACACACACACACACACACACACATATATACATACATAGGACGCTTCTTTTCAGTTTCTGTCTACTAAATCCACTCACAAGGCTTTGGCTGGCTCGAGGTTATAGTAGAAGACACTTGCCCATGGTACAACGCAGTGGAACTGAACCCGGAACCATGTGGTTCGTAAGCAAGCTACTTACCACACAGCCACTACTACGCCTCCCAACATGGGGCAATGAAGCGCCAGTCAAGCACTGGTGCTTATGATATCGACTAATGCCTTCCCCTTAAAAAGTGCTGTCCTTGCTTAGTAAACCAGCATGGTACTTATTCTATCGGTCTCTTTTGCCAAACTACTAAGTTACGGGGACATAAACATACCAACACCGGTTGTGAAGCGGTGGTCACGGAGAAACAGACAAACACAAACGTACTCACACAACACGCACACACACACACACACACACACACACACACATATATATACATTCTATGTGGTCGTATATTTTCTCTTTCCAATGTATACGCTTAATTGAATACACTCTACATTGATACAGACACATGTGCACACACACACACACACAGATACACACACATGTGCGCGTTTAGTATTAACCGTCGGAAAAAAATACTCAATACCAAGGTTGAATCTTTGAATTGCAGGTACAACACATTGTGAAAGAGAGAGAATAAATATGTACTGCAGTATTGCAACGGATACTTTATTTATCGATTCCTATGAAATTACTGCCCTGACTACAGTGGGATCTGAAATCAAATCCTTGATAGCCAAAACATATACCGCAAGTTATTCACATCGACGCTTTTACGATTCTATGAATTCATCGCTTTAATGATGTCAAATCCTTTGTTGATGACGATAGTGATTATAATGATGTTTGTTCTGATTTAATAGTCTATATATATAAAGATCGACATTAATATGACGATTGAGTGAATTATTATAAAACCATTTTGCAAAGATGGAAGAGGAACGCGAACGTTTATGATACAATGGATGACTTGTCCGAAAAAATAACATACTTTCACTGTTCTAGTGACAAATTCTGTCGGCTTTTACCACTCTAAACGCTATACAACATTTGCTTTTGAAACTAGTGGTTTTCTGATTGCAGCCCTCCCGTGAAATCTGGCTTTGTGCAGCTCCCGGAGAACAATTTTTGCGGAAACTTGGTTCTCGAGGTGGTCGTTAAGCTCTGCAGGAATTTTGGAAGTTGTACTTTTGTGGTCCTTTCTAACAATTCGTGTAATAGCCCGACGGTCCCTATCTGAAAGTTTTGGTTTATTTCCGGAGTTTTGTTACGAAGGCTGTAATTAATTTCGAGACAGTACTTCTTGATACACCAAACATTTCGACTGTTTTCGTTACGCTAGTGCCTGTCATACGAGCACCAACAATTTGACCTCTTTCAAAGTTCGATAGATCTGTCATTTTAATGAATTTTAATTATCTTTTTCTGATATCTGAAAAGAAACAATTTTAGCAAAACATATTAAGCAACACTTATAACAAATCAAAAAACATAAAAATAAACAAGCTTTTGATGGTTGAATGGATATTTCAAAATTATAATGCTATGATGCTAGGTGCTTCCATTATTTTGTTCAATCCCCATATATATACATATATATATATATATATACGAGCAAAACGCTCCCCGTCTAATGGACGGTGCTGAGTTGTCAAACATTTAAACCAAATTTTCTCAAAAACTTGTCCGACCGTCTCATACGCCTCCCCTTTGAGAAACACCGTTTTAATCTAAATTTGAGACACCAGCAAAAGAAGAAATAAAGATAGACTTTTTTCTATTCCAAAGAAAAACGATTTTATTCACACAAATATGCAAGCGAAGAGTTTAAAGTACCAGTAAGTACATCGCAACAGCTGATGTATTTGGACGTACAAATGCACGTTCCCACGGCTTTACCGATTGCATTCTCACCTGGAATCGATTTTTGTAATTTTTTCAAGGCTTATACACGCCCTGATACCGTCGGTATCTACATATCAAATTTGAGCGCAATCGAATGGAGGATGCCCGAGATCCTAGAAGACACACAGAGACGGACAGAACGGATTGTATAATATATATATATACATCTATATGTAAATACTTGGCATCAGATGGCTGTCATCAAACTTCCCCGAAGAACTCATCAGGAATATGACATGGTATATGAATCCTTAGAAAATAAGACTAATTTTAAATGAATCATGGTAGAATAAAACATTGATTTCCTTGTTTGGCGCAATCTACGGCGATTATATTTAGGGAAATGGGGAAGAGTTCTGGTACTACATTAATACAGCTGAACAACTATAATTCTTTGAGTTATCACCCTAAAATACAACACCCCTAGTATATATTACTCCCTAGTATATATTACTCGAGTCAGGGGTGATAAAGTTTTAGATAAACCAGCTTTAGTTTACACATGGAAATGAATACTTTTCTCATCTTCTATCACATTTTAAATTCCTTGCACCATCTATAAGGTTGTTGTTGTTGTTGCTGTTGTTGTCGTTGTTTTTGTTGTTATCAATGTTGTTTAGTCCAAGGTGACCATTGGTAGAACAGATATTTGAGATGTGTGTAGGTTTACATACTTTAGGGCGTCGTTTATTAAATGTAGCGAGGTTGTAGATTTAGGAGGGATATAATATATAAACACACATAATAGCCATTATGCAGGCAGCTGCAACACCATGGTGATGCCAGCAGCAAACAGGTTCCATGGAGAGATTGTATATAGATACATACGTACATAAAAAGCCCATACATACATACATACATACATACATACATACAAATATACATACATACATACGTACATATATATAGACACACACAAATATATATATGTATACGCGTGTATATGTATACACATACACACACACTCATACACACACATTTATCTATGTATCTCTTCTCTCTCTCTCTCTATTTACCTATCTATCTAACCATCTATCTATCTAAATATCTATCTATCAATCTATCTATCTATCTAACCATCTATCTGTCTAATCACCTATCTATCCATCTATCCATCCATCCATCCATCCATCCATCCATCCATCATCTATCTATCTATCAATCTATCTATCTATCTATCTATCTATCTATCTATCTATCTATCTATCTATCTATCTATCTATCTATCTATCTATCTATCTATCTATCTATTTATCTATCTATTTATCTACTGCTCTCTGTCTCTCTCAATT
>NC_043003.1:60243554-60251054 GCF_006345805.1 Octopus sinensis | reverse complement strand
ACACATATATATATATATATATATATATACGACGGGCTTCTTTTAGCTTCAGCTAAAGGATTTAGTCGGCCCGAGGCTATAATAGAAGACACTTGCCCAAGGTGCCACACATTTTGACTGAACCTAGAACCATGTGGTTAGTAAGCAAGCTACTTACCACACAGCCACTCCTGTGCCTATAGAGATCGATAAAATTGTAGAGATCGATTAAACAAGCTCCAGTTGAGTAGAGGGATCGATGTAATCGACTTACCCCTCCCCCCAAATTGCTGGCGATGTTCCAAAATTTGAAACGAATATACTGTACTACATAAACGTGGTGAGTTGACGGAATCGTTAGCAAGCTGTTAAAAATGTCTAGCTGCATTTATTCCGTTTTTACGTGCTGAGTTCAAATTCCACTAAGGTCGACTTTGCCTTTCATTCTTTCGGTGGTCGATAAAATAACAGTTGAGCACTGGGGTAGATGTAGTCAATGTATCCCCACCTGCCCGAAATTGCTGGCACTGGGCCAAAATTTGAAATCAGTATCATTAGGTAGAAAAAAATGAGCCGCGTTTTAATATGTAGATAATATTTTCACCTTTTTTTTTGGTCTTCGAAATTAAAATCTAACGGAGCACTTCCCACTCAGATGAACCAGAAATTATTCATTAATTATTGACAGCCTATTAAAGCCTTATTAGTTAAACTTTGACAATTCATTAGACTCTGGATTCATTTGATTTTAGTTCCATATATATATCATCGAATTCATTTATGTGATGATGATGACGACGACGAAGACGACGATGATGATGATGACGACGATGGTGATGATCTGATGATGAAGGGATGATGGTAACGACGATAATGATGGCGTTGAACGTTGTAGTGGTGGAGCTGTTGTTGTTGGCCGTCGTGTGATGGTGATGATGATGGTGATGAAGATGATGAAGATGATGAAGACGATGATATGGTATCAAGGGTCCTGAAGCTTTTTAGACTATCGACCCCTTCATGGAATCCGAGACTCCTCAGCGACCCCACCAGGCATATAGTAGAAAATAAATAAATAAACAATAATAATAAGTAGATGAACGTTTATCGACCCCCAGGGATCGATATCGATCATTCTGGAGACCCCTGATGTGGATGATGGTGGTCACTAGGGTGATAATGATGATGGTGTTGGTGGTGTTGGTGGTGGTGGTGGTGGTGGTTGTGGTGATGATGATGATGACGATAACGATGTTGACGATGAGGATGACGATGATAACAATGATGATGAGGATGACGATGATGATGACGACGATGATGATGACGACGATGATGACAATGACGTGAATGATTATTAAATGTAGAGCTTTTCCTTCCTCCAGTTTTTCTCCTTCATTTAGTCATCTGTCTGCTTCCGCTCATTCATTCGTTTGCCTAACCCAAGATTTATCCCGTCATTCGTAATTCAACAGGACAATGTCTCCTACAGGCTGCTGCCGCTGCTGCTGCTGCCGCTGCTGCCGCTGCTGCCGCTGCTGCCGCTGCTGCCGCTGCTGCCGCTGCTGCTGCTGTTGTCATTAGTGATGATTGTGGTGGTAGTGGTGGTGGTGATAAATGATCATTATGATGATGATAACGGCGGTGGTGATCGTTTTCTTTTCAATCATCGTCGGTGATTAAGGAGATGACGAGACGATGTCAGTGATGATTACGACGACGATGGTGATGGTGACGTTGATGTCGATGAACGACGACGATGATGATGATGATGATGATGAAAATACTAAATTTAGACCTCATTTTCTAATTTATCGACTTTCATTCCTTCATTCATTTACCTAGACCTGACTGAAACAGTTTGTATATATATATATATATACATATATATATATATATAATCTTTTACTCATTAACCTATTTTTTCATTAATTTTTAATTATACAGAAATTTCTAATTTAACAGGTCAATACTTTCCCCTTGAATGCCGCTGCTATTGCTCATGAATATCATGGCACTGACAACGACGACGACGACGAGGGCAGCGATACCGATGGTGGCGATGACGAAGGCTCGATGATGAGAGCGGCGATGACGATGCTGGCATCGACAATGATTCATGTGGTGATCAGATCAGTCATTAGCTTGTTGTTTATACCATGTTAATAAATCAATCCAAAATACTTAACTCTTCACCAAACCATAGAACCCGTATGTATACGGGAGTGGAGATCGAACTCAGAGCGTGTTTAGTAAGACTACCTCTGTCAGGGTATTTTACTCGATTCTTCTTCGTTCATCCCTAACCAAGATATAATATACATTGTAATTCAATCTTCATTTATTTATCTTCTTGTATTTGCTTCAGTTATTTTTAGCGGAAGATATCGACCCCAGGACTAATTCTTTGTAAGCCTAGTACTTATTCTATTGGTTACTTTTGCTGAACCGCTAAGTTACGGATACGTAAACACACCAGCATCGGTTGTCAAGCGATGATGGAGGGACAATCACAGACACAGAAGCATATATATATATATATATATATATATATATATATATATATATATATATATATATATATATATATATATATATATATATTCGGTTAAGTAATTGAGATTCAAGTGAATTCTAAAGAATTCACATGAATATGGTCCTTCACTAGGATGCACCGGAAATCTATATGGTGTTAACCATACGACAAGTGGGGTGATTTCAAATAGGAAAAAAGCAACAAGAATGGATTAAAATCTCGGTACGATCGTTTCGTACGAGGACATCTTTAATAAGCTACAAAAAATGCAGTGAATATAGATGGCTCGTACTCGTCAGCCGAAAAAACATCAGAGAATTCCCAAACATCAAAAGGGGTAGATACAAAAGAGGTTGTAAGATTAACTGCATTGAAGAAAGTTCGATTCATGAAGATCCGATGAAAGGTTTTAAACTTACAGAATTTGTGCATGTCTACATATAGCTCATATTGAATTGCTAATCAAGTTGTGTGAAGAAATTTTCGGATACAGTCATGCAAAATTTCTGAAAATCCGAGTGAGAAGCAAAGTGACTGTCATATCGTGTAGAGGAAAGTCTGAGTAAAAGCAAAGTGACTGTCATATCGTGTAGAGGAACAGATTGTTATTGAAAGACTTTCCTCTACACGATATGACAGTCACTTTGCTTCTTACTCGGATTTTCAGAAATTTTGCATGACTGTATCCGAAAATTTCTTCACACAACTTGATTAGCAATTCAATATGAGCTATATGTAGACATGCACAAATTCTGTAAGTTTAAAACCTTTCATCGGATCTCCATGAATCGAACTTTCTTCAATGCAGTTAATCTTACAACCTCTTTTGTATCTACCCCTTTTGATGTTTGGGAATTCTCTGATGTTTTTTCGGCTGACGAGTACGAGCCATCTATATTCACTGCATTTTTTGTAGCTTATTAAAGATGTCCTCGTACGAAACGATCGTACCGAGATTTTAATCCATTCTTGTTGCTTTTTTCCTATATATATATATATATATATATATATATACAATAAAAATGGTAAATAATTTTCCTGTGGTTTTTCATGTAACCAACAATTATTTACCGGTAAATTTCGGTATGTAAATACGACAAAATAATTGTCAAGACCTTTGTAAGGTTCAGTATATAGTAAAGAAAAATAAGTTGGCTAGCAGCAAGCTGTTTCGCCTCATACCGAAGGAATTAGAAATGGCAGTCAAAGACCGTTTTTTCCATTTCTATAAGTGGAGATTCCAAAAACGAAGGCCCTTGCGGCTCACATACACAAAACCGGAGTGGCAAATATACGAATTCAGTCACTTACCGTTAATAGCGAACGCGGTGTTTCTGGATCACAAACATATAAAAAAAGGGGAGTTTGAATTCCGTCATCAGCGCTATATTCGGTAGCTTTATCAAATGCCACCAGCCCCCACTTCTGACCCAGCGACATCAGATAGTGGGGGGAAGTGCGCAGATGTTAAAACCAAGTAACGACTGGGGACGTAAATTTTCCCTCCGGTTTTGTGTATGTGAGCCGCAAGGGCCTTCGTTTTTGGAATCTCCACTTATAGAAATGGAAAAAACGGTCTTTGACTGCCATTTCTAATTCCTTCGGTATGAGGCGAAACAGCTTGCTGCTAGCCAACTTATTTTTCTTTACTATATACTGAACCTTACAAAGGTCTTGACAATTATTTTGTCGTATTTACATACCGAAATTTACCGGTAAATAATTGTTGGTTACATGAAAAACCACAGGAAAATTATTTACCATTTTTATTGTATTACCATGTGGATTCCTCATTCCATTACGATTATCCAGAAGGCGCGCATGGCAGAATTTTGGAGGGAAAATTTACGTCCCCAGTCGTTACTTGGTTTTAACATCTGCGCACTTCCCCCCACTATCTGATGTCGCTGGGTCAGAAGTGGGGGCTGGTGGCATTTGATAAAGCTACCGAATATAGCGCTGATGACGGAATTCAAACTCCCCTTTTTTTATATGTTTGTGATCCAGAAACACCGTGTTCGCTATTAACGGTAAGTGACTGAATTCGTATATTTGCCACTCCGGTTTTGTGTATGTGAGCCGCAAGGGCCTTCGTTTTTGGAATCTCCACTTATAGAAATGGAAAAAACGGTCTTTGACTGCCATTTCTAATTCCTTCGGTATGAGGCGAAACAGCTTGCTGCTAGCCAACTTATTTTTCTTTACTATATATATATATATATATATATATTATACAACAAGCTTCTTTCAGTTTCCGTCTACCAAATTAACTCACAAGGCTTTGGTCGGCCCGAGGCTATAGCAGAGGACGTTTGCCCAAGGTCCCACACAGTGGGACTGAAGTTGGGATCATGTGGTTGGTAGGCAAGCCACTCCTGCCTATTAAAGAGACTTCTCTCTGCAAGTGTTTCTATATTTATATATCTGTATGCGCTAATTTTGGTGCATAATTTTGTATATTAATATTTTTTTTCTTTGTATATTATTCTTATGATAGTGTTTTTATTATAGTTACTGTTCAGCATTTCAGTAGAAGCTTTGTAGTTCTAAACTTCGTAAATATTACACAATAAAAAAGCACCACAAAAGAATGAATAATTCTTTGTAACTGACAAATATGAAGATGTAATTCAATTCAAACAAATTGTACTTGTAAATGTGTTATTACTACACATGTAGAACCCATGGAAAATGACGTGGTTTATTTCTATTTCCTTTAACTCATTCTTAATAATTTTACTTTAAGTCTGCTCTATTATTGTTTCTTCTGTGTTTAATTTTACACAATGTTTCTTTTCATCTGCACTTACTTTCCTTTGTTATTCACATCTTAAATAATGAAGCCAAATAATTCATTAATTCTTCCCTTCCTAACTCCCTCTGCATGACACACACGCAAGCACGCACACACACTTGTGAACATACATATTTCTCTTCTTTCTCTCAATCAAATTTTGCCACTAGACATAATATATGGATTATTTTCTCTCACTTTCTCTCTTAATCTTATTTTGTCTCCTCACCTTCCTCTAACTTCATCTATCAGTCGCTCGGTTTCTCTATTTTTTTAAATATTAGATGTCTAATTATTCATCTCTAGAGCAGAGCTTTATCTTTTACCTTTCAACCTCTTCTCTTTCTCGTTCTCTTTTATCCTTAACTATATCTAACTTCTTGCTCATGGGTATTTAATTAACAACCTGCTGAGCCAGTTTCCCAACTATCTATTTATCTAAACTATCACTATTTATAATACTTTCCCTCAGTCTGTCTCTCTGTCTCTTTCTCTCTCTCTATCTCTCGTCCGTTTCAGCACAGCCACTACATTCTCCGTCCAAAGTGTCACTAAGAAGGGAAACTAGCCCACCACGTAACTTAATGTTAAGATTTCCTAAACATTACGAATAAAATTATGTTAAACTTAGTGGTGCATTTATTCGGTCATACATCCACGCAGATGCGCCTTCACACACACGCACACTGTGCACACCTTTACAGACGCACGCATACATAAATTTCTACATGTAATATAAAGTATGAAATATGACTTCCGCTACTGTAGGCTCACATAGCCATGAACAAGAAAAGCAGACATCAAGTTGACTAATAGTTATTCTGCATAAGTGGTCCGGGAAATTAAAGTAACTCCCGTAGAGAAAAAAGTACGCTGTAGATAAAAAAAAAGAACAACAAAAAATTGAAGTTTTAAATATGTTAGTAGAATATACTGAAAACTTGCTCACTCAGCTGTAAACTGTTACTGTCAGTAGCAAGAAAAAAGAGAGTATTTTCCCCTCTCCTTTCGGGTATCCCGAGATGCTATGAGGCTGGATTTTGCATGGTATAATCATACACGTTTCCTTTATAAGCTTTTAGCCCGAGGTTCTAAACAGTGTATTTGTCCATGTATATTCACATATATGTCCATGTACATTCAGACACACACATACATACATGAACTACTCACTGAACAATCAAAAAAATTCAGCACAGCCTGAAGATTCAGAAGGCAATTTGGGAAAGAATAGAGATATAAAGCAGCGATAGAGGGTGTTTTGCTCACCAGACTCTCGACTTGTGGGTGTTACGGTGGTGGGTAAATTTCTTTAAGTTAGTGATGATAACTAAATGTTATGATATGTTGTAAGTAGTATGCATCGCCTGTACAACTCCATCATATGTTACGAATGAACTAGATGAGGTATTTAAGATATGAGCGTTGGTTATGCTAGTGTTATTTACGATCATATCTAACAGATAGGATAACAAGATTTGCGGAAGCTTCCACAAATGGGGAAGAATAATCTCAGGAGCAATGAGGGTTTACGTTATCATGAAATGGTGAAATATTTTTATTGGGTATGTGCCTACTTAGCTGGCCAGGGATTGAATTTGCAGGCAAGAAATATATCATTAGAATTTGCTGAGGTGGATTGTCATTTTACACCCCAGTAGGTTGGATAGTAACTAATGTAGAGTAACGCAGAAAGTCATTTCTAATGCTCGAAATTATGTTCCGAATGATTTAGTTAAGGCTCATGATTTCAGATCATGTTCCTTACCATGCAATTGCAAGAGAGAACGTTTATCTTCAGACCATATATCATACATTTCGAATGTTTACCATGCTTCATTGCCCGAATCCAAAAATCTACATTGAATGAATACATGCATGCACACATACATGCATACATACATACATACATACATACATACATACATACATACATACATACATACATAGAAACGTACATACACATATATATACACACACGAGTATATATTTATATGTGTGTGTGTGTATGCGTGTGTGTGTGTGTGTGCGTGCTCATATATAAATAATACAATGCTCCAAGCGAACTACACTGCTCTTATATATATATATATATATATATATATATATATATATATATATATATATATAATATATATATATATATATATATAACCTTCAATTAAAACCCACAAATCTTGAAAATAGCTACCCT
>NC_043003.1:60223554-60238554 GCF_006345805.1 Octopus sinensis | reverse complement strand
TGTGACCATTCTGTGTGTTTGGAAACCCATGGTTACACAGTCATTAGGTGGGGATTTTCATTAATACGTTGCTGTTATATCTATCATATTGAGGGTTAAATGACGTCCTAAATTTAGCAAGAAGCATTGATTGCACCTATCTGTAGGTCGGCCCTTTATTAAAGGGCAAAGTATTTGATTTAAGTATATAATAAAGATGAAGAATACTGGACTAAATCGCTTAAGACAGTTTTGTTCCTACAGTTTCCGAGTTCGAATTCTTACGGAGTAGATTTACCTTTTGTCTTTCCGGAATGGACAGAATAGTCAAAGGTTAAGGGTATCTCCTTGCTGTATAGATTCGTTCTCTGCTTTCTGATTCAAAGCTCAATGAAATCATATTTGTTTTCCATCATCTTTTCTATCCATCTTCTCGGCCCACTAATCCTGCAAGGCTGAAGCCTCGGACATCTCCTCTATAGGGCCCTATTAGAAGCAACCTGTTGCAATTGCATTTTCCGGTCGGATTTCCATGTATGGCCAACTGAGATTGTAAATACTATCCAAACATCCCGTTCTCGGTTTATCCTTAGGTCACCTACTGGTTGGCTTGACTTGAAGAATTCGTTCTGGGATTTTTTCTTGTGGCATTCTAATCAAATATTCATAGTGCCGAAATTTCTGGCACTGTGCCAAACTTTGAAATCAATATTTAGATATATGAAACATCTGGAATTTGATGTTAAATTCAAAGCCTTCATTAAGATTAAGGCAGAATTCTTGATCAATTATTCAAAGCACAAATTATATGACAGAGAATGAAAGTTTATTGCAAAGATATCTTGGTAAGAGATTTGCAGCTTTACCAAATGAATAAATTGAAGACAATCGTAAATAATACCTGTGCGTGTGTATGGATGTATGTATAAGTGTATATGTCTGTGTGTGTGATTGTGTGTGTGTGTGCGAGTGCGGCGATGTGTGTGCTTATGTGTGCATATATATATATATATGGGTCTGTGTATGCATCTGAGCATATGTCTGTGTGTGTGCATATGTATGTATATATATATAGAGTGTGTGTATGCATCTAAGCATAGTGGACTGATGGAATTATTAGAGTTGGAGTTTATCTGGCTCTTTAAATTCTATGTTCTTGAATGCTAGACTTAATCCATTATCCGATTTAATACCATACCCTGGCAACTTTGATGCGTGCAATTCGAATGCTTGCAAGAGTGATTTCAGATTTATGGATAAATTCCTTTCTTCTTCGCAGCAGTTTTGAAGGTCCCGAAAAAATAATGATTCGAGGGTACTGCCTTTCCTTCCGTAGCAATCCAAAAAAAAGTGCACGAAATTTTCATGCGGGTAAAATATAAATAAGTCGATTCTTCAAATAGTTGTGCATTCATTCATTCATTCTTTCATTCATTCATTTAATGGTAACATAGATATTTCAAAATTGAGAAAATCATAAAAACCAAGTTTATCAGTCAAGTATATTTTGCCTCTCGCCTACAATTTAAGAAGGTGATTCGTTGTAGGTAATTTACAGTTTGCTTTGAATATACATTCAAATCACCGCTCATTCGTTTTGCTTGCATTGTGGATGAAAAATGTTGTGTTGAGTGTCAAAAAAGAGTACAACGGTTTAAAAAGGTTAAAAACAGAAACCAAAATTATCTTTGAAATCTACCAAAATTAAATAATTTACTGAATGTGAAGCAATTTATTGATGCAAGTTAAATAATCTAAACTTTGAAATAGAATAATTTACCTAATAATTGAAGCAATATATGCATACTTGTTGAACAGTTTAGCTTTCGAAATCACAAGAATTTGACAATGAAGAGAAAAACAATTTATAAATTAGAATTAAACAATTTAGTCCACAGAATTATATAATTTACAGCTGAAAACAAAGCAACGTGTACATTGAAGATAGAAATTTGATGTTCATAATGAATGAATTGAGTGATTAAAATAAAACAATTTAAGCGTACAAGGTAAACAATTTAGCCGTGGAAATCAAATAATCTGGCAAGCTGAATGAAAGAATTACACATAATAGGTAAATAGTTTAGCTTATGAAATAAATTTTCAATCAAAGAGAAACAATTCAGCCATTGAATTTAAATAGTTTACTAAAGACTGTATTTCTAAAATGATCTCGACATTTGCCTAAGACCATTTCTCTATTCACTGCAGAGAGAGAAAATAATGAACAGAAACAAAAGCATAGAGGAATAAATGGCATGAGGATTCCGAAAAAGCAGCAAATGAGATTTAATGCATTTCACGGAAACATATTTAATTTTCAGCATCTACAAGAATCAAGGAATTTAGAAGCTTTATCATTATGGGTGCACTTAACGGAAATATTCCGTCTTTTTTTATGTATATCTTGGTATTATTTTCGCTAATGTTTCTTACGTTTCGGCTCTTCGTAGCTCTAGAATTTTTGCATTATTTTTTTCGTATATATTTTGATATTGTGTTTTACGCCAATTGAGTAAGAAGAAATGAATCCCGGTTAAAACTGAAAATATGAAACTAGCTTTAATTTGTTTATATTACTTTTGTAGAAACTATGTGATTAAATTTTTCCATCTATTGAAGCTTTTATCATCATTTGATTTTTAATTATTTCTAAAGTGATTTGGAATGTCTGCCAATTGCAGATGGTAATGTAATTTCTGCATTAAATCTAGAGTTCACAGAGGATATGAATATTGGATGTAGTTTACGAATTTTAGCTTCCATTTGTAGACATAACTAATTATATATTGCCGAGGTACAGAATAGCATTAATGTGAACACATAATATTATACATAGATGTGAACATACAAAACATATGTTCGGAGACAATTCAGTGTAGTACTACACAAACTATACATAAGAACAGACAAATATACATACATAAATTAACACTCTGCACTATGCACATACATGTACATATTATCTATTTAATTTTAAAATATGCATATTTGTACGCATATATATATATATATATTATATATTATATATATATATATATATATATATATATATATATATGTATATATATGTATGTTTATACACATATATATAATTATATATATAGAAATTTGTAGTATATATATATATATTAACACACACTTTTTGTGTATATATGGCGAGAGAGAGAGAGAGAGAGAGAAGAGAGAGAGAAAGAGAGAAGCAGAGCGTCGGAAGGACACCTTTCAAGTGCAAGACATATCCATGCATACATATTCATCTCTGACTCAGAACCCCATATGTTGTACAACACTCCTCGATAAAAGATTCATGGGAAGAAAAGTCGCGTTATTACACAGATAATACCATGTTACAGGATTTTAGGCTATAGTGATAATATAATAAATTTAGTTATCATTGTATAATTGTCACTGAAACATATTTAAAAGTGTTATTAATAAATAATTGAACACTATATTTTCTTGTCTTCTATCTCTGTTATTACTATCTGTTATATATATACATGTGTGTGTATGTGTTTCTCACATATTTTAGCGAAACTTTCAAGATATGAAAATATTACATTTGCGCGTCTTAGCCACACGAACCAACTCACCATAAATCTATTTTGCAGCTGCTCAATAAATCTTTGGTCATGCCAAGTTCGTGGTTATATCAAGAGTCATATGCAGTCGTAATTGTTGGAGGTAGAAACTAGTATCAATTCCAGTGCATCTCTCAGACACTATGTCTTTGGAATATGAACGGGCGTTCAAGACAACAAACATTGATGAACATTTAGCTCTATGGCTAAAGAAGAGGAATGCACTGAAATTTCGAGGGAAGTGAAGACTTCATTAAACGTGAAAGTTTCAAATTCACTTGGTTCTTTGGTATTTGTTTGAAATCTATAGCCACTTGGTGGAACCCTATTACAAAAAGAAACATGATTTGGAATAGCTGCCAAGTAATTCCGTAAACGTCTCAGCCATAGTTGATGCGTTTTGTATTACTTTAGTAGGAATCAATATATTTCTAATGGTCTGTAGTCTGAAAAGTTTTAAGTATCGTCTGCGCTAAACCGAGCGTCCTAACATGTGAGCTTTGTAATTTGGTCGTGTGAAAATGCTGAGGGCGAAACGGAATTAATAGGGTGAATAATAGGCTGAGAAAGCATTCTTCTAGTCTTCGAAGCAAGAGTAGACGGCTCTTGCTTTGAAGACGACTAATAAGTATTTCTTAATAAACGTGACGAACATGTGGTGTATTACTACAGTGTAGAAGCGCATAGATAGCAGTATTTCGTGCTTAATTGTGTGAGAGGTAACTTCAAAACAACTAATATCTGAATATGGAATTTTTATATGAAGCCAATGCTTGTTGCGTATTATCTGAGAAACGAGCATGACAAAAACATTTTAAACGTTTTGAAAACAGTCTTCAAAAAAAAACCCCTGGAAACGGGTATTATTCTACCTTCTAGCAATTTTAGTAAAGTAGTTTCGGTTTCAAAAGCGTACGGCTGATATATGCGTGGGTACGGTCATTTAGCAGCAACACCGAAGCAAAGATTTCCGTGCATTAAACTGGGTATGATTTCAGATTGTAGATATATATTTAGAGTTTGCATGCTCAACCAGCGATCGCGATTTCAATTGTTCGAAAACTGTTCACCAATGGTACATTTTCTTCTCCCATCCTATATGCCTAACTGACTCCCACATTCAAAAAGTTCATGTTTGTTTTTATTCTTGGTATTTTTACAGTTCACCTCGAATACAGTAAATTCTACGCTATTGTTAGAAAACAAGCTGTTGGTATTGCAATATTCCCATGAAAAATAAAACTTACTATGTTAAAGAAAAATTGTTATGCTAAAATGATAACAAAATAATTCAGCTAATATTTCGTTAATGTACAACAAGCAAGAATGTGTAATCATACAAAAAAATAGTAAAATTTATTTAATAATTTACCATGGCCGAAGAAAATAATGTTCATAAAGGTGAGGCAAAATAACAGTTTTGTATAAGTAAAAATGCATGTGAGAGACAGTATTGCATGAATTAAGCAGTAAGAAAGTTAAAGATTAAATTTTTTAAAAATTATAGCTGCAAGCTGTAGGAGATTGTGATTGTAAGTTTCTCAGTGTCTTACTCTCCGACAAGTGTTAGAAGACATAGGAAAGAATACGAGAGAATATATTGCTTATTTATTTAGCGTGAGACAAACATCAAACCAAACCTGTGTTTCTTTAGAATTCCTTATTAATTACTTAAGTTGGTGATAAATATATTCTCAGCACATGTAGGACACGAAAGCAGTGTGAGCTGATTCTAACACTAGTGTCTGTTCATATAATATGTATGCATATATGTGATTATGTAAGAGGATAGTTCGATAGGTATGTTGAATGAACATAGGTGTTTACATAGGTGTTTAGATATAAAACAGAAATATATAATTACATTATAATGTTAATTTATATTTGAATTTCTATTAATGAAAAGTAGAATTAATTTTGCATTTTTGTCCGCACTCATCTAATGACTATCTCGCTGTTATTATTATTTGCATTTCATTTACATGTTTGTTACAATCAATTGACGAGACACACCCAGCGTCCTAGGACGAGTGAAGGCTGAAAGCTTACGAAAGGGAAGTGGCAGGGGCAGCAGCGAAATATATTCATGTAATACAACACATGCATTCAAATTGATAGGGTTTTTCTAAGGATGTAGGCAGTACTCGTTAGCCCAATCTTTTGGATTTCTCTGAGACACGGTTCTCCTGGGATATTATCTAGTTGTTTCTGACATTCCTTTCTTAACATGCCTAGGGCACCCATAATTACAGGAACAGTTCTCGCTTTAAGATGCCACATATTAGTTTTTCAATTTCGAATTCCTTGTATTTACTTAATTTTGTATTCGTTTGGTGTCAGCACAGTCCGAGTGTGTCTATTATTTTTATTATTATTATGTGAGAGAGCAGCTCATGCCATCAAAGTCACACTGGGGTAAAATATACGAAGCCTAGTATACCCATCAGGACTACCGGTCTGGTAAGGGTACACCAGGCACATGCATCACACCCATATGTGCGCGACATGATTTCATATCAAGATAAATAGCACATGACTTTGCAGGAGGGCCCAGCTAGAATTTTCTTCAGGTCGAGTAACCCATCCTGCTCAAAAGGTCCCTGAATAAGGGTTGTTTAAGGATGTTGAACGAAACATCCATGTTTCTAAGGGTGAATTATTCAAACCCCAAAGAACTCCTCTCAACACATGGCTATGATGCTCATCCACTATTCTGCTCGTGATCAGAGATGCACATATCGTCTGCCACTAAGGGACATGCTCAACTGATTAAGTTCAAACAACTGATAAGCAAATCTGTGGTATTGTGCAGAATATTGACTGTAGCCCATCTTTTATACCAAGACAAAACAATATACATAATAACATTATTATTATTATTATTGCTGCAGATATATGTATATATATATATATATATATATATATATATATAACATTATATATATATATATACATACATATATATATTATATATATATATATAATATATATATATATATACTATATATATATATATATATATATATATTGTATAGAGGGCTTATTACACATAAATGCCTCACACTAGGAGGGACAAAGTCATTACTACCAAATTATACTAATCATACCCAAATGCAGTTTTTCAAAGCAAGACATTTAAAAAAATAATTTAGTTCTGTATCACCGTGATTTCACATTCACTTTACGTCTAATGATCGTCAGCAGAACTGATTCTGAATACATCATAAATAAACTACCAACCTTACGTAGCGAAGACAAACAACAACTGCTCACTCCGGCCAAGCACATGGAATGTTTATAAATCATATATCCGGTAATGGCGGGCTTTTTTACGAACTGCATGTCGGGTAATGAAAATATTTCGGATAAGTTTAACAATTAAGTATAATCTCTTATAAGGATCTTAAAAGAAATTATCGGGTACTAGCGTGAAAACCTCGTAAAAGAAAGAATTCGAAAATAATTTTTTTCTTTTGAACACAATTAATTATATCTATATTGTATAGAGGGCATTATTTACACATAATGCCTCACACTAGGAGGGACAAAGTCATTACTACCAAAATTAATACTATCATACCCAAATGCAGTTTTTCAAAGCAAACATTTAAAAAATGATTAGTTCTGTATCACCGTGATTTCACCATTCAACTTTACGTCTAATGATCGTCAGCAGAACTGATTCTGAATACATCATAAATAACTACCAACCTTACGTAGCGAAGACAAACAGACAACTGCTCACTCCGGCCAAGCACATGGAATGTTTATAAATCATATATCCGGTAAATGGCGGGCTTTTTTACGACTAACTGCATGTCGGGTAATGAAAGTATTTCGGAATAAGTTTAACAATTAAGGATATCTCTTAAGAAGGGATCTTAACAAGAAATTATCGGGTAGCTAGCGTGAAACCTCGTAAAAGAAAAGAATTCGAAAATATTTTTCTTTTGAACAATTAATTATATCTATATTGTATAGAGGGCATTATTACACATAATGCCTCACACTAGAGGGACAAAGTCATTACTACCAAAATTATACTAATCATACCCAATGCAGTTTTTCAAGGCAGACATTAAAAATGAATTTAGTTCTGTATCACCGTGATTTCACATTCAACTTTACGTCTATATATATATATATATATATGCACACGTACTTAGTTATCCTTTCAGTTGAAGAGTGAATACACGAAACGTTAAAGACTTATCACAGTGTTCATGAGTCTCGACCGAATATATCTTGTCTCTTTAATTTACCTAGTCTTCGCATTTTTCATTTGTGTTCCACATACACTCACAAACACGCACGCACACACCCAGACATACCACAGGCATACGTATATTATATATATATATATATATATATATATATATATATATATATACGGGTGTGCATGATTGTGTATAGAATGATATATTACTCAAAGAAATTCCAACTTTGATTTTTACGTTTTATTTACAGTCTTATAATATAATATGATACAATGAAATGATTGAATATTAAATGTTCATTCTAACTGAACTATTACTTTTATGCATTAAACTATGCAATCTTCAGCTTCGATTATTAGTGGTGACAGTTATGTTTTACATTTAGAATAGTTGTAAATTGTAAAATATAAATGTCACCAATACTATATGAACCTGAAGATTGCATAGTTTAATGCATGAAAGTACTAGTTCAATCAGAATAGACGTTTAATATTCTACCATTTCATGCAGCACGAAGCTTTGTCAGTGAACAGGTCGCGGTCTCAAAGCGACGAAAATATTTTGGCACATTAAATTTAAATGTTGAAGTGAATCTAACGGTTTTTGTGTGTTCCTTAAATGACTTATAGACACCTTCCACGCAGCAATTGTTTTCGTTCCAGCACACGATCTCAGATCAGGTCACTTGCTATGCAGTACATCTCCGTAATATTATATTATATTATATTATTATAAGATTGTAAACAAGCGTGAAAATCAAGTTGGAATTTGTTTGGTTAATATATATATATATATATATATATATATATATATATATATATATATATATATATATATATATATATATATATATATATATATATATATATATATATATATCAGCAAGGTCATGGAACGAATAGTCAGAAGGAAGCTGATCACCTTACTTGAAGAAAATGACTTGCTGTCCGACACCCAGCATGGTTTCCGACCAGGGAGAGCTGTTTTAACTCAGCTCCTACAACACTATGACTGGGTGCTGAAACGGCTGCTCAACCACTCAAATGTGGAAGTGATATATCTCGACTTTGCAAAGGCCTTTGATAAAGTCGATCATGGAATGATATGTCACAACTGCGTGATCTCAACATAGTTGGAAAACTGGGAGAATGGCTTCATGACTTTCTGAAAGATAGAAGTCAGGTGGTAGTAGCCAATGGGGCCACTTCCATTAACACGCAAATAGTGAGCGGTGTTCCGCAGGGCACTGTTCTGGACCACTACTGTTCATAATGTCCCTCTCAGACATGCCCTCAGCCACGCAGAGAGCCACGATCACAAGTTATGCAGATGATACAAAAGTTTCACAGGCAATACAGACCCTGATGACACTAACACCTGCAATGTGAGCTGGACAAAATATACAAGTGGGCTGAAAAGAATAGCATGCAGTTCAATGCTGAAAAGTTTCAAGCCTATATACTATCAGCATGCAAAACTAAATGCAATACCCAATGAATACACTGGACCCGGAGGAATAGCAATCCCAGAGGCACAATCAGTGCGTGACCTAGGTATTTACATGAGTGATGACGCGACCTTTCGTGTACATGTTGCTAAATTGGCAATGAAATGTAGACGACTGGCCGGATGGATCCTCAGAACAAGAGAACAAGAAACCATGATGGTCCTCTGGAGGACACTTGTCCTAAGCCACTTTGACTACTGCTCTCAGTTATGGTCACCATCCAGTGTCAAGTTGATCACAGAGCTCGAGGCGATCCAACGTAGCTACACGAAGAAGATAGCCTCTATGCAGAATGTAAGCTACTGGGAAAGACTCAAGAGATTAAAACTATATCCCCTGGAGCGTAGGCGGGAAAGATATGCCATAATATACATCTGGAAGATCCTGGAGGGACGTGTCCTAAACTTTGGCATCGAGAGTTACGCAAATGCCAGAACTGGGCGCCACTGCGTGGTGCCTAGGACTCCAAACTTTCCATCAAGATGTAGGACAAGATTCTGTGATAGCCTGGGCTTCCGAGGCCCACAGCTCTTCAATATCCTCCCGAAGAACCTGAGAGACCTGCATGGGGTGGATGCAGATGTCTTTAAAATGAAGCTGGATCTCTTCCTGTCAGGTGTCCCAGATGAACCAACTTCACGAC
This sequence comes from Octopus sinensis, assembly GCF_006345805.1. Classification (NCBI taxonomy): domain Eukaryota; kingdom Metazoa; phylum Mollusca; class Cephalopoda; order Octopoda; family Octopodidae; genus Octopus; species Octopus sinensis. Next base: position 60,228,624 of record NC_043003.1, on the reverse strand, counting down.
AGGAGGGGAAGATGAGGGCAGCTGCATCGAACTCTCTCATGCACCAAATGGCAGTTGCTAGAAAGCTTTCGTGAAGTGAAACCAAGTAGCAACACCAAATGGCGGTGCCCCAGCATGGCCACAGCTCATAAGCTGAAACTAGAATCAATCAATCAATCAATCAATCATATATATATATATATACATATATGTATGTATGTGTATATATATAATCGAAATCTGTCTGCATTTGATCGTATTTGAATTGTTTTGTCGAGCACTCAATAATTATTAACATTGACAGATATTTCAATGTTAATAATTAACATATTAGTAAAAGCCTGCTTATGATTGGTACCAATATAAATGATGGCGACGGCAACTCTATATTATAAAGAAAACTAAATGCATTTAGTATTTAGTATTTGCAGTACAGAAATATAACATACTAAGTTAGCCATTACTATCTCTTCTGCTGTGAATTATGGTTGACAGAGTGAACAAAATTGCATGTTAGCAAGCCATTGTGTAAAAACATGAGAGTAGCTACATAAATCTGGTATCTAACTTTGAATATATTTAATGTTGATGCGAATATATATATATATAAGTCTATAGGATGATAAAAAATATTTAAAGTAAAATAACATAAACGATTATAAAAAAAAAAAGTAAATAGGGCGGAATAATACAATTATGTGAAAAGAAAAGTAATTCTTGGGCAGAAACGGGTCTGCAAACACTTAGCTCATCTAATAGGATTAAGTTTGTTAGTGGAGGGAAAAGTGTAATAGGATCTGTTAGTATATGACGATATAACGGAGGGAAAGATGCATCAAAATTAATAAAAGGCAAAGCTTGAAATGATTATTTAATTGCAGCGGAATGCATAAGTAGGAGACAAACACAACATGGCTGAAAACAAAATGGCGGCAGTTGTCAGGAGCTCTCTATAATTGTGTATGAAGGGTGAGCTGGAAATAATTAATGAAGAAGCCAAAACAGTATTTATTTAATTACGTTTAAAGAGTCTATTATTTTCGCAGAATGGGGAATACACACGCATACGCACGTGGAAATGGACTCTCAAACACACACACCACACACACACACACACACACACACACACACATACTCACATACAAACACACATTCGCATGCACACAAATATATGTACACATATAATGTATATATGCCTGCATATGTGTGTATATATATATATATATATATATATATATATATATATATATATATATATATATATATATATACATATATACATACATAAACGACATATATTCGTCCACACCCATAATATATATATATAATATATATATATATATATATATGTGTGTGTATAGTGTTCACAAAACTCTAATTTCCCTACCAACATCAGCGTCAATATCAACATCTTCGGCATTAACATAAATGTGCGTAAATGTAACTCAATATATATATATATATATATATATATATATGTGTATATATATATATACATTCATACATACGTACGTGCGTTAATATGTGTATATTTATTTGTTAGGTTTTTCCCCTATCTAGTTTTATCCCGAATGCACTGCACAAATTTGATAAATAATCTTTAGTGTGTTAATTGTATGAATATCGAAAATTGCTTTTTCTAGACCTTATATACCTAGATCTCGTGAGAAACGTATAGGTGGATAATTAGATTTGTATAGATATTCCGTAAGCAGTATTATTGTTACGATGTTTAAATATGAAACAACATTGTCAACCACCGCCTAAAAGAAATCGCTCATCCCATCACTGCAAGCATTACGTGCCAGAAGTGAAGCATTTAGATTCTAATAACCAAGCCTGTTTAAGATTTAGGTCAAGATCATAAACCATGGTTCAATTCCAGGAAAATACGGCGCGTGCCAGACACTTCATTTCCCCTTACTCAAGGCTACTTAGCTGTAATGAACACTAGTCTGTGTGCTAGTACAAACCTCTGTTCCTTCAGCTGTTACATCTTGGATGTTTTGCTGACTTAAGCATAAGGTGACCTAGTATGTCTCGATATCGGAGCATGAAAGGCAGCTTAGTAATTAGCGAAATTATAGTGTAGGTTACCAAGACATAGTGATTATTGTGTGTCGGTAGCCTGAATTTGGTCGACTGTACATGTGACCAATTTATGGTCCCTGTACATAACTTTTCGAAATTGTGGTCACTCTTCATTGTTCTTTTGTTATTAATCTAACAAGCGGCCTAACTAAATATGATCTGAATGACACTGGGATATTCTGAAAATATAGACAGTTGGAACATTCTAAGATAATTTGCGAAGCTTTAACGCCCTCTTTCTTTTCCTCTCATCTTTTACCAAAGACTTATGATGGTGTTGTGGATTTGTGGCTTTTTAAATGTGACTGTCGCTCTGTCAAACCGCTTGACTCTCTGCTTTGGGATGGCGAATTCATCATTATTTCTTTTGTCGATGCTAAAAATCGACAAAAGTTGTGTGAAAGGGACAGTACTCTAGGTTGGGTGGAAAAGTATGATTGTGGATAGATATATATTCTTATTTATATTATTTAAATTATTAACCACTAGGCCATATGCCCACGGACATATGGCGTAATGGTTAAGAGCGCGGGCTACTAACCCCAAGATACCGAGTTCGATTCCAAGCAGTGATCTGGACGACGACAACAACAACAACAACAACAACAATAATAATAATAATAATAATAATAACAATAATAATAATAATAATAACAACAACATCGAAAACAACCTTAGGAATGAGAACCCAGGTTCGAAATTTCCCCAAAACACCTGAAGAAGGCTGCAGTGTATATCAACCGAAACATTGTGTTAACAAGATGAGGAAAAATATCCGTCGAATGTAAATAATGTAAATAATGTATATAATTCCTCATCACTTAAATATAGAACTCTAAATATATTCTTGTTTTCGCGTTCTGTGGAGTACCAAAAGAAGTTATATATTTCTGGTGGGAAATTCACTATCTTCAATCATAAAACTCACCAGCTCATACATACTGAAATATGGATACGTTCTCTCATCCCACTCTGCATACCTCAGTTCTGGTATTATTTTGTGACCTTGCTAGAATATGAGGTTCTGTTTGTCCACAGTACTCTCTAACTGATCATATATCACTAAATGTTACAACTCTACTGACCAGATCATCGGCCCATATTGTGCAAAGAAGATGATTACTTAGTATATGTTCGTATAAACCCTCAGTCTAACTCAAAGATAAAACATTTTATTTTCTTTCCTTCGATCCACATCCAAAGAAAGATTACAGTAAAAATGCAAGTCGGGTACCAAGCAAAAGAAATCATAATAATAAATGAGTCGAGACATGTTACAAGCGGTAGCCAGATCTTCTTCGAATGAATGATACTATTTGTGACAAATGGAGAGTTATTTTTAAGGCTTAAGAAAGATTCATTGAGAAGACGCCATTTAGAAAATAAATTATATTGAAAGAGCATGCTCGGAGAGGAATGCAAAAAATTATTTACCAAACTGTGTAGGGGTAGTGTGAGCACTAACAATACGGCGTGAGAAATTTGTCGGACAAAGTGGAATTCACATGAGGGTAGAGCATTGTTAAAGAAAATTAATGCTGAAATATAACACACCTAAATGACCATACACAGTGCAGCCTCTGTTGCTGACGGAATTGTTAGGGTTAAAAGACAAAGAAAAACAAATGACAGTGACCCATGGTGCCATGATGGAAATGGAAACTTGAAGATCATGATGGAGAACTCAACAGAACTTTTGGAAGGATAAATGCAATAACTGAACAGAAGATATTGAAGGATATAAATAACGAAGAGCTTCAAAAGAGTATAACATGTGATACAGCGGATTACAGGTAGCTGAAGGTAAAAAACATAAAGTAAAAATAAAGTAAGAATAAAGACAGTTATCAGTAAAGATAAGTCAATACCAGTAGAACAGGCTCTTCAAAAACAACGAAGAAAACTTTACCAACAGCTAAAAAGTGAAAATGAACATCAGGCAAGGATGGATTAAATACTGAAGCAGAAAGGATCTTCTGGTTTCACATATAGAGCAACGAGTTTTAAGTTATCAGTGAGCACAGAAATTTAAAGACGAAATGGGAAACAGATCAAAACACGATAATACAAAAGAGAACGGGAAAATATTTAAGATGCCAAACTGGATTGCTCACCATTCGATCACATGCGTACAGCATCCGGAAGGATTATCTGGATTACTTGTAATTATACACCCATCTGTGAAATGTATTGTGGAACCCCCTACTAATTCGGTCAATTACGACGATGAGGGTCCCAGGTGATCCAATTGAAGGAGCAGTCGAGGCGTGATTATTAACGAGCAAGTGGTTGAGCATTCCACAGACACGCAGTTCTCAGGGAGATTCAGCCTTACACAGAATGTGTCAAGGTTGGCACTTTGAATTACAAATATTGCTAATTTTTACCAGCTGAATGAACTGGATCAACGTGAAATAAAGCGTTTAGCCCAAGGACACAACGCACTGCCGGGAATCGTACTCAAAGCCTAAGTGTAGTGAGCCGAATAATGTAACCACTAAGCCACGCTCTTCCACGCGTCCAGTACTACTTCTGAGGGAGAAGCCATATTGACTTATAGTATCAAATGGACGTACATTATATATTTAGATAATCTGCCAAGTTTTAATGAATATCTACGAACTTTAACGCTTGCCGGCGACAAGAGGTAGGTGAGTACAGGGTGAGGAAAAACGTAAGATTAGAAAGAAGTTACAGTCTGGTATAATGTGGAGATATTTGTTCATGTGTGATACTGTAATATGATCGCCTAGATGCCTCACTGAACTTATATACATTTATGTGTGAATCTCTGTATGTGTGTGTGTGGGCAGTGTGTAGATGTGTTTGTGTGTGGGTATGTGTGTATGTGTATGTGTGTTTGTGTGTGCGTATGTATGTGTGTGTATGGGTACGTATATATGTGCATGGATACGTAGATTGTCTGAACGTGTGGGGTATGTTACACGGGATGTTAATGCATGTGTGTGGTAAGGGGAGTGGTGGGTGGTGTACGACCTC
>NC_043003.1:60193554-60213554 GCF_006345805.1 Octopus sinensis | reverse complement strand
TCTTACTCAATGTCAAGCATTTCTTAAGAGATTCTTCAGCACACACCTCCATATGCACATACAAATATGTGCATATCAACATTGACGTACATAGAGATATACACATGCATACACTAATATACTTCATACATACATCTACGTACAGGCATATATATATATATATGTATATATATAATCTACGTACAGGCATATATTGTATATATATATATATATATATATATTATATATATATATATATACAACATCTATGTATATATATAAATATACATGTATGAGTGTGTGCGTATATATGTATTGGATTATATAAATGTATGTGCATTTGTATATATATGTATTACGTATGTACGTACGTGTTTATGATTGAATGTATGTATATATGTAAAACCAATGTATGTATATATGTAAAACCATAATATATATATATATATATATATATATATATATATATATATATATATATACGGAAATGAATTAAAACATACATACATACATGCATGCATGTAAGCGTGAGAACATATTCTATAATCTCTTAAATGTACATGCATGTCTATCTACATGTGTGAATTTATTTGTGTGTTTGCGAGCGCGTGTGAGCGCGCGTGCGTGTGTGTGTGTGTTGTGTGTGTGTGTGTGTGTGTGTGTGTGTGTGTGTGTGATTGTGTGTGCTTGTGTCTCTCTTCGTGCGTGCTCGGAAACTATAATACTCAGATAAGTTAAATATATTTGAATAAATAGAGGACATAAAATTATTTCAAAAAATGCCTTCTTATCAATGTTTACGAATATATGTGCATGTATCGCTAAATTATTATTATTGTTATTATTATTATTATTATTATTATTATTATTATTATTATTATTATTATTATTATCATTATCATTATTATTATTGTTATTATTATCGTCTTTATTGTTATTATTATTATTATTATTATTAATATTGTTGCTATTATTATCACTATTATTATTACACTGACGATCATTAGAAATTATATATCATTGTATAAAATTATTAAATATACATGTGTTACACGTGCGTGTACATGCGTGCGCGTGTGTGCACATGTATACGTGTTCATGTGTGTGTCTGCGTGCATATGCGTGTGCTACTACATGATGTTACTGTAAACACATATGTCAATATATATATCTCTAATTCAATCATACACATTCACATATATACACACACAAGTTTATGAATTCATACATACACCCTCCCTTATATATATATATATATATATATATATATATATATATATATACATACACATATATATATATATATACATACACATATATACACACACACTCACTGATATATTACAATGCAGACGGATATCTCCATGCGCTGTAGGGTAGAAAAAATCTTCTCTCCTACTCATTACTCTTCTTCTCCCGCTTACTCTTTCCCTCTTGTACTCACTCTCTCTTACTTTTCTCTCTCTCTCTCTCTCTCTCTATCCATATTTCATGTGCATAAATAAGCATACTCTTCATCTCTATCAACGCTGTATGCACATACGTCTGGCTAGCTTTCACTCTATATGCATTAGTGTATATGCGTGTACGTGTGTATGCGTGCGCACTTGTATGTATTTGTTGGTCGCGCTATAGACACAGAGATTGATACACAAACATACTCATGCACACATAATTATATTCGTATACGTGTCTATACATATACATACAAATACATATATACATGTGTAAACATAAATATATATTGGCGCAAGAGTGGCTGTGTGGTAAGTAGCTCGCTTAATAACCACATAGTTCCGAGTTCAGTCCCACTACGTGGCACCTTGGGCAAGTGTCTTCTACTATAGCCTGGGGCCGACCGAAGCCTTGTGAGTGGATTTAATAGACGGAAACTGAAAGAAGCCCCCGTAAATATATGTATATATATGTATATATATGTATGTGTGTGTATATATTTGTGTGTCTGTGTTTGTCCCCCCACCATTGCTTGACAACCGACGGTGGTGTGTTTGCGTCCCCGTAAATTAGCGGTTCGGCAAAAGACACCGAGAGAATAAGTGCTAGGCTTACAAAGAATAAGTCCTGGGGTCGATTTGCTCGACTAAAGGCGGTGCTCCAGCATGGCCGCAGTCAAATGAGTGAAACAAGTAAAAGAGTAAAAGAGTATATACTCACACACACACAGACACAGACATACACACACACATATATATACATGCATACATACGCACGCACACACGTACAACACATGTAGTCTTATACTGACTGCACATATTCATATAATCCGTTACGAGTAACCTCATCCGTGTTGAGCGTAGGTATATATGAACATTCAGTTAAAATGTTTGCATCTGTATGTGTATGCAAGTGTGAAGTAGTACTAGTAGTGGTGGTGGTGGTTGGTGGTAGTGAAATACGCTGGGAGAGATGGTGAAAGACCAAGGATGAGAAAGAGAGAAAGCAAAATAATGAGTGAGTGGGAAAGACAGAGACGGAGACAGACAAAGAATGTAAAGCAGACAAGAGATCGAGCGGAAGCCACTTACTCGTCCGTGTATGCTTGCGTATGAGTGTTTATGCGCACGCGTATGTATGTATGTGTGTGGTGTGCGTGTGTGTGTGTGCGTGTGCGTGTATGTGTGTGTGTGTGTGTGAGAGAGAGACAGAGAGAGAGATTGTGTATAAGCGTGAATATCTTACATGCCTGCTGCATTCTTATGTTTCAGGAAAAGCAATAAAAATATTTAATTACTAACATTTCAAATCATGTTGTATCTTCATTTGACGAATATTAAAACAATGAAATTGGCGGTGGTGGTGGGGGGGGGGGGAGAAAAACGAAACAAAATCAGTAAGATAACAGCATCAACGACGAAGACGACGACAGCAGCAACAACAACAACAACAACAGCATCCAAAAATCACAAACTTCAACAACAAGCTTACTAAATAATGAAGTACTTTTTACGCATTCAGATACGTCTTTTCCGGGAATAAGCAGTTGAATATCAAAACACCTCATGTACTGTAGCATTCACTGCAGGATACATATGTACAAGAATGCACGTTTACTTATATATATATGTAGGTATATACACACACACACACACATATATATATATATATATATATATATATATACACGCACAAGCACACACATATGTATATATATATGTATATATATTAGTAGTATGTGTGTGGTTGTTACATACACACATATATGATAGCGTATGCGTGTGTGTATTTGTCTTTTATCTCTTGCTTGTTTCAGTCATTGGAATGCGGCCATGCTGGGCAATGCCCTGAAGCGTTCAGTCAACTCACCGATCCTAGTACGGTTTTGTTTTTATGTTTTATTTTTTAATATGTTCTGCTTGAAAATATCATTTTCTTTTGCAGAGCAGTGATGTAAACAAAGCAAGACCGGCTGTGAATCGATGATGGGGAACAAACACAAACCCGTACATACACATACACAACGGGCTTCCATACAGATTCCGCCTCACAAAATCACTCAGACGGTATTAGTCGGCCCTGGGCTATAGCACTTGCCCTAGGTACCATACAGTGCAACTGAACAGGAACCCCGTGGCTGCAAAACAGCTTAATAACCTGAAGTAAATTAGCTAACTAGGAAATTTTTTATAAGAAATCCAAGCAGTATTTACTCTGAGAAGTTGTGTATAACGTCACCGAAACAGAGGTCTTCCCCAGGAACCGACGATCCTGCTATTTAACACAAGGAGGACGCCTCTTCTTGCTGGTTATTCAGTGCACATTACACTCGATATATATACTTTTCTACTCTTGGCACAAGGCTCGAAAGTTTTCAGTAGGGAGCCAGTCGATTAGATCGGCCCCAATACGTAACTGGTACTTAATTTATCGACCTCGAAAGGATGAAAGGCAAAGTCGACCTCGGCGGAATTTGAACTCAGAACATGAAGACAGGCGAAATAGCGCTAAGCATATCACCCGGCGTGCTAACGTTCCTTATTTCTTTATTGCCCACAAGCGGCTAAACATAGAGGGAGTAAACAAGGACGGACAAAGGGGTTAAGTCGATGTAATTGACCCCAGTGCGTAACTGGTACTTAATTTATCGACCCCGGAAGGATGAAAGGCAAAGTCGACCTCGGCGGAATATGAACTCAGAATATAACGGCAGACGAAATACCGCTAAATATTTCGCCCGGCGTGCTAATGTTTCTGCCAGTTCGCCGCCTTAAATATTCTTTTCTACTCTAAGCACAAGGCTCGACATTTTGCGGGAGGGAGCAAGTCGATTAGAACGACTCCAGTACGCAATTAGTACTTAATTTATCGACCCCGAAAGGATGAAAGGCGGAATTTGAACTCAGAACGAAAAGACAGATGAAATACCGCTAAGCATTTTGCCCGGTGTCCTAACGCTTCTGCCAGCTCGACGCCTTTACACTCGATATATATTGCAAGCAAGGAGAGAACTCCCTACTATTATAGTCCGGAGATCGTACAGTTTCGATCTCTCTATCGTTACCCTCGGTGATGGATACTCGTGCGGTAGGTAAAGCAGTAGTTCACTCCAGCTCGCAATGTATAGGAAGTGACACACAGTTACTGACCTTGCAATAAGCATATTAGCTAGTTAGGATATATACACTCGAAATTCCGCCAAGCACAAACCATGCCTGCCCTTCTGTTATCACAGCTCTTGTTTGGCAACACGTTCTAAAGTCGGGTTGCAACGAAGCTACTGAATTCCTTTATGATTATGGAAGCAAATTTTTTCACTCCTTATTAGAATTCGACGCCAAAAACGGGCCTCTCAAGGATTCGTCAGCATTTTTTTGCAGATTTTCATACGTAGATCACCCTGCTCATTGGCCACTTCATGAAGAGCTTCTTAACAGCGTCTGTTCATCAGCTGAGGTTATAGAATTGTTCGATGGTATCTTATAGAGGACCACGTTCTGCTGACAATGTACGAGTGCTCCTTCTTGACTGTTCTTCAAACATTTCAAAGAAGCCCTGATTTTACCTATACGCGCACGCACACACATAAACACACACAAAAATTTATTTGCGCACACACACACACATCTGATCTACGACTTAACTTGGAGATTGTGTTAGGAGAAAACCTTTCATAAGGACTCGCGGTGCATAAAAGCACTCAACGTTATATTATTGACAGAGGAGAACCGCCTGCTACTGCTCCCGGAACTACCAGATAACTGAAGTAATCTGGCAGTTTTGGCGGTTGTAGGAGACCGTTCTGTATCAATAATGTAAAGCTATTCCATTTCAGTTTCTCGGGTTCAATGTTAATTTCAAATTACATATATCTCTGTTTCCCTAGTACATATTCATAATTTAGAAATTAGGAAAGAATTTTATTTCTATGGACTACGTAGCTACTAAAGAAACAGTAATTTCCGTCTTCGAACTCTATAATTTAATGCATGTGTCATAAATAATTATTGGTTTCAAATTTTGGCACAGGGTTAGCAATTTCGGGGCAGGCAGTAAATCAATTACACCGACCCTCAGAGTTCAACTGGTAGTTATTTTATCGATCTCGAAAGGATGAAAGAAAAAAATCGACCTCGGCGGATATGAAATCAGATCGTAAATATAGACGAAATGCCGCTAAGCATTTTACCCTATGTTCTAACGGTTATGCCAGCTCGCTGTCTTATGTAAAATCAAAATAGTTATTAATTAACGATTTACTGATGCTAATATATCGTTACCTTTTGTCTAGAAACATGTTTTCATAATGCTACTTTACTTCCCTTGACAACCGCCTCAGGCAAATGAATGATCCTCAAACGATTTATTCGTTTCATTTTAGATCAATACTATGAACATTTGTTGGCGCTAAGTTGAAAAGGAACCAGTATTTATTTATCTCACATGTCAAGGTTACAATTTGACCCTTTTGACTGTCTTTGACCAAGCATAACCATGGAATGAATACCAAAACTTTTGGTTGGAAGGACAATTTAAACAAAGATTATGATTTCCATAAATGCTTCAAGAGCAGTAGTACTGTAAGTGTATACTTAAAGCCCGGTCGATTGACTATTTCCAGTTCTACCTTATACTTAGAATACATTGCATGTGGTGACTATTGATATATATGAACATTGGGCAATTCTACTTTGCAATTTTCTACTTCAAATAATCATTTCCTTTGAAGAACCGCCTTACTTTATTCTAAACTTGAACATCTACTAATTCATTCGAAAAGCTTGAAAAAGGAATAAAATTCTCCTTTAGAATTATATCTTAGCGACTTGAAAAGCAAGAGCAAGGTGCAATGAAGAATGTAGACTGCGATACGTAGTCCTCAAAAGGAGGTAGAATTGTCACGCAGCTAGAAAACCTTTGATCATTTCAATATCCAAGTTAATCTAATTCCTTTATTTGGCATACACTAAAGCATTTTTGGTCGAGGGTCGGACAAACAGGCCAAAATAGGCAGCAGGAGGTCAATAGTGCCTTGTAATTGATATAACTAAATTTTTATCACGGACACAAAACCAGATGCAAAAGAATGGAACTGCCGATTTATAGTAGAGGATGCAAAGAGGTTAACACTTAAGTACCAATTCCAGAAAGAAAAATGTTAAAATTGACCTCGTTGAGATTAGATCACGGGAAGTAAAGAGTCAGAACAAACAGTGCAAATCAATATTTTCTCTTTTTTGTTGATATTTGTTCTGCCAAAAGTGTTAGTGCATCAGACAAAATGTTCCTCGATATTTCTTTTAGTTGCTTACGGTCTGACTTCATATTCCAACGTGATCGACTTCGCTTTTTCCCCTTCGAGATCGGTCAAACAAATATCAACAGAACGAATCCTGGAGTCGATGTAATGGACTAAGCTTCACCCCTAAAATTGTTGGCCGCGTGATGAAATTTGAAACAATTATAACAATTCTGCCAATCCACTCTTCTAATAATTGCTTATAACTCCGACACCTAGGCAAGATTTGAACTTAGCATGTAAAGAGCCGAAATTATATGGAAAGCATTTTGACCAACTCTATAATGCCCACTGCCATTTCAGGCTTAGACACCTGTTTCAATTTTAAACATGAACATAGCAGTTTTATAACACCCAATGCCATTTCAGCCCTAGATACCTGTTCCGATTTTAAACATGAACATAGAAGCTTCAAAAGGAGAGCGTTGGTCATTTACATATTATGAAATGTAGAGGGATGAATTGTAAATTTAACCCGGTTGCCCGTATTTGTTCCATCTGTTTACTCTGTGTTTAATCACTGGGTTTAAATAGCCAGAACAAATATTGTATAGTAATTGTATACTAGGCTCTAATAATGGTTTAAAATTTTGGCACCAGACCAGGAGGGGTAAGTCGATTCCACTGACCAACATGGTTTTATTTTATCGACCTCGAAAGAACGGGAAGTCAAAGTTAACCTCGGTGGAATTTGAACTCAGAACGTAGAGACGAACGAAATGCCACTAAGCAATTTGCCCGACATACTAACCGTTATGTCAGCTCGCCGACTTATCCTAGGCTCTAATAATAAAACTGAGAAAACCGCTAAAATCTAATATACCGATTTAAACGAGACTAACTACAATAGCCTTTATAACCAAGATCATACAAAGCAACGTTAATGTTGTATTAAAAACAAATAGAAGTTTTTCTCATTATTTCTAGTTCCTCCTTTCACTAATATCATTGTTTTCAATCGATTAGGCATAAATTTCATTGAATTTTCTGCAGCAGACTTATTCATGTTTATCAACCCTACGGTCAATTCTCCTATTGTGTAATTCATCTCATTTTCAACGATCTTGACCAGGTCTTTCCATCACCTAAATATCCTTTTGGATTAGGCCTTGAAACAACCCATTTCAAATACTCGAAAGCGCGAGTTCTTTACAAAGCTTGTAATATCCTGCTTGTGTTGCATCAGTCCGCAGCTATTTAAAAACAGTGATTTCCCCCCATCAAAACTTACAGAGGATTAGTTGGTGGATTGGTAATAGCGCTTTTTCAAGTATTTGACTGTATGTTGGACCAATTTCGTGATAATCACCAAATATTAATTCTGAACTGCGTTCGCCCAAATTTCTCCCCCATTTCGATATGTCCAACACCTCCATATTTATCTGTTCATTACATACTGCATATGTATTTCAGTTACATTTTATCAAACATAAATCTGCTTTGAATTACAAAATGGCAGGATTTGCTGTCGTCAGATCATATTGATAACGAAAACTTGTCTTTTTTGAGATAGAATACTTTAGCCCAGTTAAGCATTTTGCGCATATTAATCCTTCAAATCACTAGTTGCTTTTTTTCACATCAACTTTCATATCCGAGATATTTTAAACCTTTGCCTGTGCAAATCATTTACGTGTATCCTAAACGTCTATGGTTGTTTTCAGATTTCTAGATAGCTCTTGGCCCACACGTTCTGAATGATATAAGCGTTCCTTTCATAAGTTCTAAGTTACTCTGGTGGATGGAAAAAATTAGGAATATCTATCATATATCGTGCATGGATGCAAGAGAAATATACCCGGTGTATTACATGTAACACAGAACAGAAAAAAATGGTTAACACTATGGTGCCACAATATTTCGACACACCCCTAGAATTTACATTCTCTCTATCGATTGCACGTCGATGTGAAATAACTTCCCTCTTAAGTTTTCCTTCATTTCCCTAACAAAATGCCAACGCCACCTACTTCTCATATTCACTCGGCGATGTCCTCCTTCAATACACCTTACAACTATGTTGTTCATGAATATTGATAAATTGAACTGTTTTCGAAAAATAGTTCGATAGGACAACCCTTATTCATAGCAGCGGATGAGATGTCGGCGTCTTTGTAGATACTTGTTGTTTTTGCCTCACTACCTTTCACTGAACTTTTAGTTGTTTCAATCAATGGAGTATAGCCAAGCTGAGGTGCCACCTTCACGTGTTTTAGACGAACAGATTGACTTCAGTACTACTAAACCGAGAGACTGCATTCATCAAGTAGCTTGAAAAGAGTGTTTCTGTATATTTCTTCTTAATTAGTGTAGAGTGATTAGTAGAAAATGCTTCTTATAAATCCATACCTAAAATAGTTCTTAAGTGACATGAATAGATTCAGTTGGGTTTAGTGAACAATTCTGCGAAGAAATTGACGTTGGAGCAGAAAGTCTAATTATTTCCTAATTAAAACTTCTTAATTTGTTTTTCCATATCCGTTCTTTTTTCTTAAGCTTTCATTTAAGTATCACATGTGTCTAAGGAGTAATATTCAATGTGATTCATTACTGGAGCTTAAAGTCTAATTAAATTAGCTATTTACGCAAGTTAATTATCTCATAATTAATTAATCTATACCTAAGCAAACTTAAGAATCACGTTTCGTGGTATTAGGACCATTTATACCATTTGTGCCCTGCTAGTATTTTAGAGCTTCAAGTCTAATCAAATCAGGACTGGCTCCTGCATTATTAGTTCTGGTAGCATAAAAAGTTGAACTGACTGTAACCGAAAATTACTACTATCTGTTTTGGTAAATTAGTGTGGTCAAGACTTGTTTTCATAGGAGTGGCCGTAGACATCGAATAACTAGCAGCAGTAATAATAATAGTCACCGTGGTGAAGTTCCCCCTGGTGTTTTAATAGAAATCAGGTTCTTCGACACCTACTCTTTATTGCTTATGTTTGACTTGCATATCCATAAATATGTATATTCACTCACCTATATACTCATATGTCTCAGACACGGAATCAAATAACGTAAGTTTTTTACTTGGATGAAACGTTTATATATAGTTGGTAATCAGGAGTGGAATATATATATATATATATATATATATATATATATGGGGCACTACCCGGCCCACAGTCAGCCCTATGGCGTCACACTTGACTTGACCTGACCTGACCTGACCTGACCTGACTTGACCCTTGTTTACACCTTCTTCCCAACGTTTAACAAGATTTTCAATACCTCGATGGTAGCAATCACCCGATTTCGACTCGAAAAATTGATCCAACCAAGCTCTCAATTCTGCATCAGTATTGAACGATACTCCGCGCATAGCACTTGAAAGTGTTCGAGAGAGGTGGAAATCCTTTCGTGCCAAATCAGGAGAGCACGGCGTGTGTGGCAGCACTTCCCAGCCACGCGTTTGAATGGCTTCCTCGGTCGTATTGCAGCAGAACTCCATACTGACGATTTTCTCTTGAATAGCCGTGTTGAGTCGTTCCATCTGTTGAACATAGAGTTCTGCGTTGACCATTTGGTTCCGTTCAACTAATTCGCAATTGACAATCCCTTTCCAGTCCCACCATACGTGCAACATCGTTTTACGTGGATTAAGGTCTTGATTCACGCGTGGTGTCTCTTGTTTTCCGGGGCTAAGCCATTCCTTACGCTTCTTCGTATTGATGTACAGACACCATTTTTCATCGCCAGTAACGATTCCGTAAAGAAATCGTTGCTTGTGTCCATGTGTTGAGCGGTGACGAGCAAGCAAACCAGCGGAGATTGTGGCTCGTTGATTTTTGTTCTTGTCACTTAAAGCATGCTCAATACTTCTGAAACTTTCCCACCGAGTGAAGATGGTTGAATTTCATTTTCTCTGCACAATCCCCTGTCGCTTGACGAGAATTTTCGTGTAAAAGTAAGTTCAATCGCTTTTCTTCGAACTCAACTGGACGGTCAGAACGAGGTGCTTCTTTGGGGTCAAAATTTCCATTTTTGAACTTGGCATACCCATGACGAACGGTTCTTTCAGCTATGGCACCCTCTCCATATACAGCACAAATGTGGCGAGCAGCTTCTGCGGCATTAGAACCTTGATTAAAAGCAATAACAAGGCGGTGTCGAAAATCCTCGTTTTTCTTAACTTGACATTCCATTTTAATGATCTGAAAATAAGCAAAAATTAACTAAAATTGACTAGAAAAATATGAAAGATTCCAAAATCATTCAAAAGCAGGATTCTCGAAAGAAGAAAAAATAGATTCCAAAATTTAAAAAGGCAATAAATTCCAAAATTTTTAGAACACGGCGGGAATCCAATTTGTATGTACACACGTTTTCGATCTAGTTTAGATTCTTTGCCATCAAATTTGAATTCTTTGCAATCAAATTTGAATTTTTCAATTGGTGCTCAAGCCTTGAAAAAAGAAGAGAGTTAAACTACATCAGCCGTAAGGGAATACATGTCTATCTTATCTAACTCGTCCAGTAGAGCCCACTGTTACTCGAACTTCGATCTAACCCCCAGCTTGGGACAACAAACTTGAGTTGGATAAACTCGAATAGTAACCTATTTTCTCTTTATAGCCGTTTTATAAAGTCACTTTTTTTGTTAAAATATTGTTCAATTTACAGCTCCTGAAAGCGAATAGACTGGTTCTTTTAAGAGAGATCGCGGGTTCGAATCTCAGACTGGGCGATGTGTATGTTTATGAGCGGAACGCCTAAGCTCCACGTGGCTCCGACAGAAGGTAATGGCGAATTTCTGCTGACTCTTTCGCCACACCTTTCTCTCACTCTTTCCTCCTGCATCTTGCAGCTCACCTGCGACGGACCGGCGTCCCGTTCAGGTGGGGAACCTATACGCCAAGAAAACCGGCCCTTATGAGCCAGGTATGGCTAGAGAAGGAACAAACATTACTCATAGCAATTCACCATACGTAGGCATAAAGGAAAAAATGAGCTCATACTAATCCTGATATAACGACCTGCCTGAATGCGTTCACGTGTCATCTAAGACTCGTTCATGCCATGTACAATAGACAGTCCAGTTAAAAGACATACCACGGGGGGAGGGAGGATGTAGCATAAGCCCGCGCTTTAAAGCAATTTCATGCAATTTTGGGGAGGGGTGAAATTACCCTTATGATTAAAAGTTATGATCAACAATTGTTGATTTAAATCAGACCAGGTTTATTAGCTATCCTGAGATAACTGTTTTTCAATTTTCCTAACTGATATTTCTCGCAAAAAAAGTTGCAGTTTGTAAAAATGTATAAATTATCTTGAATGAAATGTTCAAACATACGCAAACAATACAAAAAGAATCATTCGTTTATTATCTCCCCTTGTTCAGACCGGTTGATAACAGAGCATGAACGCAGTGTTCATGAATTATTTCATCAACTAGTAAAGCTCCGGCCCGTTCTTTGCCTCGCCTTGGATAACCGAGCGTTTCAAAACGGAGAAAATGTTCTCAATTGGGTTTAGGAAAGGCGAATATAGAGGTATGTAGAACATGGTAATGCCAAGTTCCTTAATAGTGTCTGCCAGTCCATGATAATGGGGGATCCTGGCGTTGTCAAGGATGAAGAGAGGATTGTTGATTTCGTCGTGGGTGCACCGTCGGTGAATCACGATCAAACAGTCTTTCAACCTTTCTCCGTTTACAGTCGTTTCAAAACCTTGACGAAAAAATCATCCCATATCGATTCATGGCCGCAACAACCGAGATATTTCGACTGCGTGCAGCAGGAACGGAGACGTATGGGGATTTTCCAGACTGGGCTCGACCCTTTCTAGGACGCGTCATCACTGCAAACCCCATTTCGTCGAGGAACATAAAGTTTCGGTCGTGTAAATCCTCTGATCGTTGGTGAAACAACTGAGCGTATTCCATTCGCAGGTTCATGGTCTGTTCATAGATTCTCTTCACAGGAACTGTAACGAGAGCCTTAAAAGAAAAACAGGCATGTAAGCGCAAAAACTAAGTGGGATTATAATTTTCTAAGTGGCCATAGTGAATGAAAACCAACTACGGTTATATACGAGGGACGTTCAATAAGTAATGCCTCTGACCTACTTGCAATTGTTTGATCTAGCTGAAATTTTGCATGTGCAATTGCTTATATCTCTATAGATTAAGGGGAAAATTACAGCTCTGAAATAATTGTGGTTTCGGATTTACAGGTGTTTGAACTGAGTCAAGTGTGAAATGGAGCCTGTTGAGTGTCGAGTAGTGATCCGGTTTTTATATTTGAAAGGACGCACACCACGGGAGACTTTTGATGAAATGAAAGTAACTTATGGTGATGATGCCCCATCATATTACCTTGTAAAACGCTGGCATCGTGAATTCAAACATGGTCGGAACTCTGTGGAAATAGCTCCCAGATCTGGTCGCCCCCCTTCTTCTATTGATGAGGCATCTGACCGTCAAGTTGAGGCTGCCATTTTGGAAGATCGAGGCATAACTATTCGCCAAATAGCCCATGAGGTCAAGATTACTACCGGGTCTGTGGAAACTATCATTCATGACAATTTGCATATGCAAAAGGTGTCTGCCAGATGGATTCCCAGGCTGCTCACATCTTTCCAGAAGCAAGAATGCGTCGAGTGCTCGAGGATGAATTTGGAGATATGCCAAGAAGATGAGTCAAATTTTTTCAAAAGACTGATTACACAGGATGAAACCTGGGTCCATCACTATGATCCAGAGACCAAAGCCCAGTAAATGCAGTGGAAGCACCGTGACTCACCTCCTCCAAAGAAGGCAAGGGTGCAGCTCTCCGCTGGCAAGGTCATGCTCACAGTCTTCTGGGACCAGGACGGAGTAGTGATGACAGATTTCCTGGCAAAGGGTACCACAATTATAGGAGTCTATTATGCTTCACTTTTGAGGAAATTAAGAGAAGCTATCAAAATCAAGAGGTGGGACAAGATCAGCAAAGGCATCCTCCTCCTGCAGGACAACGCTCCGGTCCACAACTCGCTGTCGCCAGATCAGAAGCACAGGCGTACGGCTATGAACTCCTCCCCCATCTCCCTACTCTCCTGACCTTGCACCCTCAGATTTTCACCTCTTCCCAGCCATGAAGTTGTTTTTGAAAGGAAAGTGTTTTCCAAATGATGCAGCCTTGATTTCTGAAGTCACGTCGTGGTTGGAGGACCAAGCTGGGGTCTTCTACAAAAACGGTCTCCAGAGCTGCATCACACGATGAGAGAAATGCGTTACTCTGGGTGTTTCCTAGGTAGAAGAAGACTAATAACTGTGCCAAGTTTCGTTGCTCTACTGCTATGGGAAGTGGGTCAGGGGCATTACTTATTGAACGCCCCTCGTACATGAAATGTGGCAAACCTCTGCACATGTCATTTTCTATTGTCTAAGTTCTTATTTCAATGAATACGTTCCCATCTCTTTCAAAGAATAAAACGTTTAAAGATAAGGGAATGAAAGGCATACTTTCAACGTGTAGTGGTATTGTCTCAGTACCCTGTCAACACAGCTGATGCTTACTGCGACTCCAAGCTCCTCTTGAACACGGGATTTGATGTCTGGTAGTGAACAGCTGACACTGTAGTACATCTCCAGCGTTAGAAACTGTGCAAAGGCAACAACAAGGACGACGATGATGATGATTAAATAAAATGAAAACCCAATTGGTGTTTTAAAATTTTTCGCAGGTTGATGTGTAATCGATTAAAGAATGCTACTTAAACGACATTCATGTGGAGAGATGTAACAAGTATCGTATGATTCAACGTAATGTTATGATTTTTGTTAGTTTTTAATCATATATTAAACTATAGGAGTCGTGTTTTGAAAGGAAGCATTAAAGCTTCAAACACAAGGCTTTGTGGTATATATTTCGTGTCTTTTAGTACTAAGTTCATAGGCAGACCTAATTCTAGCTTTCATAGTTCTATAATATAATAACAACCAGTCAAGTACAGGAGTAGGTTTAAATGAAGAACCGTTTCCACCATATTCCAATCTTGATTAATTGTTGAAACTCGACGCCGAGAAATCCTGTCTGAGAAATTATACTAATTATAATTTACTAATTATACTAATTTCCATTATAGTAAATTTCTGGTTTGTGTCAAGCTAAAATAGCTTTTTGTAATAGATTTACTTTGGGGAATGTCAGACGAATTGTCACCAGACTTCTGGTAAGTGGTCAACGAATTCTGAAACGTGTCGGGACAATCTTTATTATAATGTTCTTTCTTTTGTTTCCAAAGAGAAAAAAAAGACAAACTTCACTGCAAAAGTCTTTGAAACTGCAGTTTTAAAGACTATTTAAAATTTCTTGAAGCTTTTAGCTGTGCACAAATATTTATTAGCTATTTATGATTTTATTGAGAAAATAGCCTGTAATATTGTCATTTATCTGCTCCGTAGGAATAAAGAAAGAACGATAAGCAACAAGATCAAAACATCGAATTCAAGTTCCAGTAATAACGTAAGCGATGTCGATTCATTCGATTATAAATGAACATTCCACATTCCACCCCATAATATTCTAGTTGGCCATGTACCTAGTGGAAATAAAAATTAATTAACGAAAGCAATACCATTTTCTCCGAATGAATCACGACTTCATTTGTTTTAATTATATTTAGTTCCTTTTTTTATTCCTCGGCAGCATTTCCTCAGCTAAAACTAATACCTTTCTCTGCATCTCATGTCGTGACAGACAGCTACCACCAACAGGATTCCTCTCGCTTTCGTTCATTTTCTCTCTTTATCTTTTCCCTCATATTATTTAAAGAAGACAAACGAAATAACATACGCACACGCAAATGCATACCTACATATGGACATGAATACGTACATGTACAGTTATACATCTATGAGTTCATCACATGAATTTATTTTTAAGCCTTATTTCTTTACCTCTCCATTTCTCTCACATATGCTTTCTATCTATCTATCTGCCAATCTATTTCTTGTACACCTTACATATATATATTTCCAACCCATCTCTCTCGTTTCTTAAATTTTGAAATTCCTAGGAATTGCTTTCTTCCATCATTTTGTTACTTTCTGTCTGTTTTTATTTATTTCTTCCTTTCTTTTTCACTCCAGTTTTTCTATTCAATTAACTTTTCCTTCCTTTCTGCCGTATCTTTTTCGATATATGAATGTGTGTGTGTGGATGTGTATGCATATATATATATATATATATATATATACATGTATGTCTGCATGCATATAGGGCTGGCTCTGTCCTCAGCATGAGGAAGGAAGTTGTCTTCAGATAGTTCGGATAGTATAAGGTGCGAAGGTGCGACTGACAGGAGGATTCGTCAAGTTAAACAGGATGACAAGGTAACCAACTGCGCTCCAATTCACATGTTCCCGTACTTTTACATAGCGCAAAATACTAGATTCCATTCTAACTACATAAATGTGTGTGTATATTTGTGTGACCGTGTGCGTGTATCTTCAATACTATTTAGAAAACACATGTTTATTTCGAACTTTTGGTAAAGCATGCGCAATCGTATACAGTAACGTCTTTTAAAGTGTTCCTGGCCAGAGTGAAGTGTTCATGACCGGACTACAGTTTATGCCCATACACCACGTGACTGCTCTCTCACTTGAATTTACACTTTGCAAGCATTGTATGTTCGAATAACTCTACAAATTCATTTTCTATTTGTGTGTGGTATAAGCCATTAAAAGTTGCTTTTTTCTTACACACTTGTTATCATTAATAGTGTATATTTTCTAATTGCTTCTTTGCTAAAAACACTATTTTGTTATAAGTCTGTTTCAGTTGGTGTCAACCTTGTGTACTGAGATCTTTTTTAATAGCAGGTTTCACTCTTATTGTTACAACTTACGTTTGAATGTCTTTATCAGTTAATATTTTCTGCTTATTCAAGGCGGCGAGCTGGCTGAAACGTTAGCACCTCCGGGCAAAATGCTTAGCAGTATTTCGTCTGTCTTTATGTTCTGAGTTCAAATTCCGTCGAAGTCAACTTTGCCTTTCATCCTTTCTGGGACGATAAATTAAGTACCAGTTACGCACTGGGGTCGATGTAATCGACCTAATCCCTTTGTTTGTCCCCTCTGTGTGTAGACTCTTGTGGGCAATAAAAAAAATAAGAAAAGTTAGCACCCCGGGCAAAATGCTCAGTATTTCGTCTGTCTTTACGTTCTGAGTTCAAATTCCACCGAGGTCGACTTTACTTATAATTTTTTTCAGTGTCGCTAAATTAAATACCAGTTGCGTACTAGGGTTCAGCGAATCGACTTCCCTCCCACTAAATTTGGGGCCTTGTACCTAGAGTATTGTTCATCATTATTTTCTCATATTAAATGCACGTACTATTCACAGCTGCTTTATAGCATTTTATATGATAGGTGTCTGTTTTAAATTTTACATTTTCACATGTTGCATGCCTCGCCAGGCTTCTACTAAAACAACAGTTTTCAGCATGAGTAATACTGAGATTATATGGCTATTAAATATAAACATATCTGCTTCATTTCACTTTTATTTTGTTTGTAACAATGCTTGATTATACGTGTAACTGAATATTATACATAAACGAACGCTGGACTTCTTTCGTCCGATTGGCATCAAAAAGGTGAAAATAATATGAGTGAGATGGGTTAAATTTTTCACTAAATATAAACGTGGATAAGATAACGGTACTTACGATGATATTGTGTTCAATAACTAAAGCGGTGAACTAGCAGAAACGTTAGCACGTCGGCCGAAATGAGTTCAAATTCCGTCGAGGTCGACTTTGCCTTTCATCCTTTCGGAGTCGATAAATTAAGTACCAGTTATGCACTGGGGTCGATTGCATCGACTTAATCCCTTTGTCTGTCCTTGTTTGTTCTCTCTATGTTTAGCCCCTTGTGGGCAATAAAGAAATAAGAAACGTTAGCACGCCGGGCGAAATGCGTGGCCGTATTTCATCTGCCGTTACGTTCTGAGTTCAAATTTCGTCGAGGTCGACTTTGCCTTTCATCCTTTCGGAGTCGATAAATTAAGTACCAGTTATGCACTGGGGTCGATTGCATCGACTTAATCCCTTTGTCTGTCCTTGTTTGTTCCCTCTATGTTTAGCCCCTTGTGGGCAATAAAGAAATAAGAAACGTTAGCACGCCGGGCGAAATGCGTGGCCGTATTTCATCTGCCGTTACCTTCTGAGTTCAAATTTCGTCGAGGTCGACTTTGCCTTTCATCCTTTAGGGATCGATTAAATAAGTACCAGTTACGCACTGGGGTCGATATAATCGACTTAATCCGTTTCTCTGTCCTTGTTTGTCCCTTCTATGTTTAGCTCCCAACTTGAACGGAACACATTAGTCTCCCGTGTGTGAGCAGTGCTGGGTTGTGACTTGTGGGGTCTCCATGCTCAACATTTCATCTTGTTATAGCATAATTGTCACGTACAATTTCTATTTTTTTAACTCTATTCATATTGTTATTCCAAATTTCACCCTGTTGTAGACCCCATTTGTACTTGACTGACGTGTTTTGTCCATTTATGTATAGCTCACTGTGGCCAGTTTAAAATAAAATTTCTTGCCGAACAACCACACAGAGGATTTGTTTAGAGTGATCAAATATTTTTGCAGGCATAAGCTCACTACCTCCATCAGATCGACATTACCTGTACAGGTGCAACGGGTGCCACATGTCAGATGTCGAAATGATTGCATAGCAACGTGTAATGGCGTACTTTGCTCAAGAACACAACGCAACGCTCGGTCTGGGAATCGAACCCACGATCTCCCAATCGTGAATGCAACACCTTAAACACTAACCCGTGCACCTTCACCACACACACACACACACACACACACACATATATCCATAAAGTAAGGAGGTGTGAGATGTGAATATATATTTATTTAACAATGTGACCTCCATAGGATTACCTCCTTCGTGTAGTATTAAATTTAGTTTGGATGAAATTAATATTACATGAAAAAACTTACAAACCGGCCGTAATCATATTTAGAAGTCGTATGATTAAGGAAACCCCCCATGAATGACAATGGGATTGCACCTAGAAAGTTACCCTCCCAGGCACAAGTCCGAGCAAAGTTGTTTATGGAAGGCCAGCAGTCGCCCATGCATACCAGCCTCCCCTCTCCGCACTACTGATGTTATCCAAGGGAATGGCAACGGCAGATACAGCTTGGCACCAGTGAAGTCGCAACTCATTTCTACAGCTGAATTAACTGGAGCAACGTGACATAAAGTATCTCGCTCAAGAGCACAACACGCAGCCCGGTCCAGGAATCGAACTCACAACATCACGATCGTAAGCTCGACGCGCTAACCAGTGAGCCATCCGCCTTCACAAGAGACATATGATTAAATGACTACATATTATCCTCTGATAGCTCATGGCTTTAAGGTTTTATAATTTTATATTGTCTTCAAATAACTTCATCGATCGGACTGTCTGGATTTTAAATTATGTGAACATTCTACATTACACTACCTTCACATCAATTACAATAAGCACTCTTAGCAGAGTCTGTGAGAGAAGCTTTCTGTGATAGCTGCACGATTCTCTGTCTCCGTATCTTGTACTTCTTTACACACTCTCAAACATGCACGCGCACACACACACGCGCACGCGTATGGGCTTACATACATATATATGTATATAAATGAGAATATCTATACACACACACACACACACACACACATATATATATATATATATATATATATATATATATATATATACAGATACACATTTATATGCACACGTTTAGACATATGTGTCAGTGTGTATAAATATTCATACATACATGCGTGCATGCATACATGCATGCATACATACATACATACATACATGTTTGTGCCTTCTCGAGCCACGCCTGGCTCATAGGGCCGGTTTCCTTGGCGTATAGGTTTCCCACCTGGACGGGACGCCGGTCCGTCGCAGGTGTGCTGGAAGATGCAGGAGGAAAGAGTGAGAGAAAGTTGTGGCGAAATTTGCCATTACCTTCTGCCGGAGCCGCGTGGAGCTTAGGTGTTTCGCTCATAAACACACATCGACTGGTCTGAGATTCGAACCAACGATCCCTCGACCGCGAGTCCACTGCTCTAACCACTAGGCCATGTGCATACACACATATATACAAATATATATCGGAAGAGAGAGGAAGTGGAGGAAAAAATGGAAGGATAGTGAACAGAAGTTAGTGAAATTCCATGGAAATCTTGTATATATACATATGAATTATGACAAAAATCTGCCGAGAGAGTTGCTACCGTTTTGTGTGT
>NC_043003.1:60186054-60188554 GCF_006345805.1 Octopus sinensis | reverse complement strand
GATAGATAGATAGATAGATAGATAGATAGATAGGTAGATAGATAGATAGATAGATAGATAGATAGATAGATAGATAGATAGATAGATAGATAGATAGATAGATAGATATAGAGAGAGAGAAGAAGAGAGAGGGAGAGGAGAAAGAAATAGTGACAGGGAAATACAGAAGCAAGTAAGAGTTGGTAATTTGACTGCAAAAAGGAAGCGAGTGTATAGTTGAAATATTTAGATTACATCCAATGAATTACATGAAAGTGAAAGGAAGTAGACAAAAAATTTAGTAGAATATACAAATAAATAAATACATAAATAAATAAATATGGCGAATGAGAAATTTATATATAAGCAAAGAAAAAGTCTAAGGAAATGGAAAGATGAAATAAATGGCAGTGAGAAACAGGCCACATACGTTGTTGTTAGATAGATTAGCGAATTTCTCAGAATTCAGAGGCAAAAACTAAATCATCTCTTTGATTTTAGATAATATTATTGTGTGCAAGGAAATTCAATCTTTCTCAGTATATTTCTGTTTGCCTATCTTTCTGTTTACACATCCATCTTTCTCTCTGTCTCTCTCTCTCTAGCTCTCTTTCTTCATATATATATATATATATATATATATATATATATATATATATATATATAGGTGTGTGTGTTTGTATGTGCATGTGTCTGTGTGTGTAATGTATCCATGCATGTACGTATCTACTTATGTATATTGGAAAATATATATCTGTTCGTATATAAGTGATATTTTGTGAAAATACAACGCTTACATGTTCCTTCAACATGCACGGAATATGTGTGTTTGTGTGTGTTTGTGTGTGTTTGCGTGTGTGCGTGTGTCTGTGTGTAAGTTTGCTTCTGATTCTCTGTATATATATATTTATGTGAATATACTCGTGTACTAGCGATATTTTATGGAAACGAAAAAGCATCCACATTTCCTCGCATCGCACAATATGATGAAAATCATATTTGGAGCCATATTGAACTTTGATTGCCATTTAGATATATGTATGCTGTTTATACAGGGTGTGGTGAATAAATTGTCGTCTAAATTACGTAAAAATGAAAATAACACTGACACATCATTTTAACAGATATATTTACCAAAATTGCATAGAATATCTTGAAATACTAAAGAGTATATATATTCAATAAAATCATCATTGGCTTCAACCACGGTCTCCAGACGACTTCGGAATCTCCTGCAACTCTTCTGACGTTATCCTTGTTTAAGTTGGTGAATGCTGCCATAATTCTTGCTTTGAGTTCATCTTTGGTGTTACAAGGAGTTTTCTTGGTTCCTCGCTCAACCGCACCCACACACAATAATCAAGGGGGTTGCAGTGTAGGGAGAGTTAGGTGGCCAGATGTTAGGGGTGATGTGGTCGCAGAAATTGTCTGACAGCCACGACAGGGTTCTCCCGCTTGTGTGGCATGGTGCAGTGTCTTGTTACCAGATATAGTGTCTTCCAGCAGCCACCATTTTGATCCAAGGCAGCACTACATCCTCCAGGCACTTGAAGAAGGCCTTTCTGTATTGAGTCTGAGACTGTGTGGGAAGATGAATGGAGGCATAACGTCACCATCATTAGTGATCACTCCAAACACCATGACGTTCGCTGGATGTTTGATTTTTATCAATCTGGGAACACGGCAAGCCAACGGCTGTTTTGTGTTGACGCCCAAACACTCTGAAATGTTCGTAATGGAGCTTCCGGTGCGAGTGCTGAACAGTACAGCATGTTGTCTCCAAATTTCAAGCAGAGTGAAGTGCATCATGGTGCTGTTTTTCTCACAGACGGTGCCCAACTCACCCTATTGTACTGTGCAGTCGACAAAATAACTAAAAATAAACACTGTGCATGCGCGAAATTAAAAATATAAAATGGCGACAGTTTCTCCATCACACCCTGTATACACACACACACATACACATACATAGACACGCACACAAAAAACATGTATATATATACGCATCTTGGAGATACGTATTCCAGCTCGCTGCACATGTTATTCAAATTATGAGGCTGTAAACTTTGTCAGTCATCATTTCGGCTTTGGTTAAAGTACCAGCACTGAGGGTGAGGGTGAGATGAATCTCACTCTGCCTCTCACTCATGTGTTTCTTTTCCTACTAATCCAAAGCACAGTCTTGTAAAATTATTTTGCTTAAGATTGAACGTCGTTGGTACGCATGCCGGTGAAATACCCTACCCATGAAAAGCTAATTGCCCGAGTAGTAATCCAGTAGGCCAAACAACTGAATCTGTAGCGTCTAATGAAAAGGATAATCCACAATATATGTTTGGTGTATGTGTGTGTGTATGTGTGTGTGTGTATGTGAGTGTGTGTATGTGGTGGTGAATGCGTGTGTTTGTGTGTGTGCGTGTCTCTCTGTCTGCGTGTACAACTTGGCGATCAATATCCTCTCTTTTCTATATGTCTAACACACTTTGGTTTCTGGAGATAGTTTAGGCCGTGTGTTGTGTCG
>NC_043003.1:60153554-60181054 GCF_006345805.1 Octopus sinensis | reverse complement strand
CATTGACTTCTTCCGGTTACGGCTGCTTATGGAGTCTTGTATGTATGTACGTATGTATGTATGATTTTTCTTTGAGTTTAATTTCTTGAGAGAGATGAAGCCAGTTTCTAACAAAGCGACAAGACTTTTCCTGTTAATGGAGTTCCCGGTGTTTATAAATGTATGGTTGAGTTGTGTTGGTCGAACTGTCGATGCACACACCCAAACGTGTGCATCTATTCACATAAGAATCCTACATGGAGAATTTTTGGTATCTCTTACAAAATTTTCACTGTGCCCCCAGTAGATTGGATTTAGAGAATTCGCTGCAGTCCCTTTTGCATTTCCCCCGTGAAAACCGAGTATTTCAGGTTTTTTTTTTTGCAAATTTGTTCCTGTCAATGCTGTTGGTTCCCATCTAGCTTACAGAATATGTACCCATGCACTGCGTTTTGTTGGCATGATGCCTGCTACGCTTTCAAGCTTCTGTTTAGGTAGGTCAGTTCAGCTTCCTTTAGGCTGCATGAGACAGCTGGATTCTCCGAGTACCTCAACAGTAGTTCTTCTCCAACTCTGAAGATGCTGTTTCTCTCATTTTCGAGTATATAAATGTATGTGTGTGTGTGTGTGTGTGTGTGATGTGTGTATGTGTGTGTCAATCTGGCGTAACTTTAGCATGGCCATGAAGACAATCCTTCCTGCGCATATGATTGTAAATATTTAGCAACTGTGTCAGATATTATGTGTCATAAGAGGGTAATCGCACCTTGCAGATATTTTTGGACAGTTTATGATGTCGTGGGCTATATTTTCTATAATAACATGGAATTATCGGTGGTCGAAGCATTAACGGCATTCTTTATCTCTTTTGCCGATCATGTATTTTACCACTGTCTTCGGTTCTTGGATTGCAAAGATGGACAAGTTAAGATGATATGATATACCTATCACAGATCGAGAAGAGGCTATTATTCCTCTCAATGTTGTTAGCGTTCTGTAACTAGCGAGATATTTACACATGTTGAACTTTCTTCTTGTATGATGATTTTGTAGCATTTATAGAGATATTTGTAGCGTACATCACTGGAGACGGGGGAGATAACGAGCAAGTGGTATTTATTTTGGAAGTAGTTCAGTACTCCTTATAAACTCCATTTTAAACCGCAGCTGGTGATTCATGATTTTTTTTTATTCCCTTAGCACTTAATGATAGTATTCAATTGTCCGATATTTTTCCTGAGTCTGTAGCTATTTTAATGGAGAGAGATGGTACATATTGGTTATATCTTTCTGTTAAGATCTATTGCTTTTACTTCCATTGATTAGAGAATGACAATTGCAATACAAAACAAAAATACATTCAATGTCCAAAAGAATAGAGCTTCAATTAAGCTAAGTGTTGTTTGGCAACTCGATCGATCACATATAAAATTAAGTCGAGATGCGACTTATCGACTCGTCTCCTAATCGTTCTTTCCTGCTATTTTTTGTTAATGTAGCGGAGTTTTGTGAGAATTCTGCCATGAGCTACATTTTGCATTACTTATATTCCTCACTGATTCCTGTCTGTTCCTGTGCAGCTACCGCTTGTACGCGCTATGTCGTAGAGTTGTTTCACTGAAAAATATGGATGCTGTTATTACTTCTTATTTCTTTACTGCCAACAAGGGGCTAAACATAGAGGGGACAAACAAGGACAGACAAACGGAGTAAGTCAATTATATCGACCCCAGTACTAACTGGTACTTATTTAATCGACCCCGAAAGGATGAAAGGCAAAGTCGACCTCAGGAGAATTTGAACTCAGAAAGTAGGAGTAAGTCAATTATATCGACCCCAGTACTAACTGGTACTTATTTAATCGACCCCGAAAGGATGAAAGGCAAAGTCGACCTCAGGAGAATTTGAACTCAGAAAGTAGCGGCATACGAAATACCGCTTAGTATTTCGCCCGGCGCGCTAACGTTTCTGCCAGCTCGCCGCCTTCGATGCTGTTATCACTTCTATCGTGATTCGTTTTCTTTGCGGTTTTCTCAAGAGAAGAATTTACTGGTCTTTTCACATTTTCATTTAATGTGTACGTAGAAGACGAAGTAATCTTTTAAGATTTTTGACAAACAAAATTTGTATTCTTCCTTAAAACAAAAAGCACTTATTGTCGTTACTGCGAACGACAAAAAATCGATAGGCTTTGGAGATAAAGTTTGTTGTCCAATGTGGTTGAAGTAGCCGTCAAAAGGTTGGTTGCTGGTCCTCGTGTTGCTGCCAACGATCGTCCATTGGCTTGCCGTTGTCGGCTGCTGCTCAGCTACACGTTCCTGTGTCCCGTCTGATGTTGCCTCTTAGCTGTCTCACATACTGAATGCTATACAATCTCTCAATGCTTTCTGTAAAGCATCTCAATGCTCTGTGTGAAGTAGTGGAGGTGTGTCGAATTTATAGTGAAGAACTAGCAGTATCGCCCGGCGTTGCTCGGGTTTGTAAGGGAAATAACTATAAAGCATTTTAGAGAGTTATAGCCAAAAATAGCAATAAAATGGAAAAAAAAATGGTAAATTTTTTTGAGAGTTAAAAAGGTAGAGTTGCGTCCCCTAGACAGTCTGGTTTGTGTTTCTGATTCTCGACCCATGTCGAATTTATCGATTTTTTCAGAATTGGGGGAACTTTTCAAAATTTCGCTGCGTTAGTTTTGAATTATGACATTGGGCTATGTGTGTCAAGTTCATCAGAATCGGTTGAAAGCCGTGGTCAGGTGAGGGTACAACCTAACAGACACACAGAACACACACAGACAAACTGCCGTTATATATAGAGAGATAATCTCAGAAGGAAGTACGCCAAAACATGAATTCCTCGATGGAACCTGTTCCATGCTAAGTCGTGATTGGTTAGATTTTGTCGATTACATGGGTAATATTCTAGCGAATTGCGACATCGGGTGTATTGATGAGACTGCTTAATATTCCCGCTACTGATGTATGGAATGAAGAGCAGTATATCTTTTCTCAACTAATGTACTTGTAACTGTTTCTCACTACAGCTTGATATCTAAAGCACTTTATATAACTCATCAGTCTTTTTTTCTGTATCAAATCGGGGCACTATCATAGTACTTTTTAAAGAATTGTCTCAGGTATTGATTAATTTAAAAGTCCTCTAGCATTTCCTTTGATAGTTCTGCGATCTGATCTGTAATGTTGTATAAAAGTTGCAATCCACCTATTTTTTCTACTATGGCGTTTCTTCGCATTTTCGCATTTATATGTGAAAGGTGACCATTTTTACTAGACATGTATTAATGGTGAATCCTTTAAGAGTATGAAATTTATTACGTGAAAGACGACTAGTTCCAAAGTGATTGAATTCGAGACCATATTTTTTATTTAAGTACACCCATACATTCATTCATGTGTGTATGCCTTTTTTTAAAAATTAGTATGTTCAATTTATTTTACTTAAAGAGAATTTTATAAAATTAAATACTAATTGAAAGAAGTGATATTAGATCGACTAAAAAGTCTGTCGTACGATAAGTAAACGTAGCGAAATAATAATCTATGGATGTGCTGAATGTTTCACGTGAGAAATGTAAGCACAGTATCCATGTTCACAACAAACATCTCTAAGTGGATTATTAGTAAATCGAGATATCAACGTTAAACGAAATATTCTACCCTATAATTTCGTTCGCATAAGCACCATGTAAAAACACCGGAATATGAGATATGTCTTAGCTTATGATGAAATAGAAATTCGACATGAATGGAATTTGAATACAAAATGGGCATTTTCTCGATTATTTAATTTTAACGATTCTGCAAATCAATCGCTCTCTCTCTTGACATACATTAAAGTATATAGTGTATATCTTATAAAATTTTTTTTATATTGGAAATAGCAAAATAGATAGAAAACATAATGAATGAAATAAGTAACCTAAAACTTGATACGAAACTGGTTCACAGAATAAATTAAAGTATTTAGCTTGACTACATACAGTGGAGATTATATAGGCTCTGATAGAAAATTATTTTCCATCCACAAATGGCATCAGTTCTTCACGTCACATGACGTTATGATCAGTTATTCTTGTATCGACAGCTAC
Organism: Octopus sinensis; assembly: GCF_006345805.1. Lineage (NCBI taxonomy): Eukaryota > Metazoa > Mollusca > Cephalopoda > Octopoda > Octopodidae > Octopus > Octopus sinensis. Next base: position 60,176,970 of record NC_043003.1, on the reverse strand, counting down.
TTTGAACTACAATACTCAAATTGCAAAGACACGTCGACGGCACTACCAATAGATTAGTAGTTAAATTAAAAATGCTGAAATTCATCTGTACGTCTATGTCTACTCTATTAGCGTCAGGCAATAATGACATGCAGGTAATATTGAAAAAAACTATACAAGTCAAATTAAAACCGAAAAATTACAGGGACCAGATTGTGGCTGGCTTTGCTATAACATTTATAGAACTAACCCATATCCGACGGTTCTTAGAAATGTTGGTTTTGTTTTATTAAATATGTGTTGTATCAAAAGTAGCTAAAGCTTTCCTTATCCTGGAATTAGATGTAATGCCCAACAGCTACGACAAAAGAAGTTTTCTCTTAAAAATTTTTAACGAATTTTCTAACCAACTGAAGGTCACATTTCTTTAAAATTGGCTTTAGCCAGTCCAGGCCGGCTTCGAGAAAAACTTTCCCTGAAGGCGATATTCTACGAGTGATTTGTTTCCATTTAAGCCACAATAGAGCAATAGCAGCGCATAAATCGGCAACAAATCTAATTAGATGGTCAGGCATAAGCAATGAGAAATGACCTTTCAAGTCTCCTGCAGAGTAATACCTACGGCAACCTTTCATACTTTATCATAGTAAAGGATAGGATGAAATATCATACACATCTACCACTTGTGCGTGTGTGAAAGTTCGAGATTCGATGAAGTAAAACACTAAACGTTGTCCAATAAACACATCCATATACATACATATATACATACATAAATACGTACTTACTTACACACACAAACTCATATATATATATATGCACACACACAAACATATACCGCATATAAATGTATGTACTATATTCATACACACCTGTAAACATTACACATATACCGTGATTATATACATATATATATATATATATATATATATATATATATATATATAATCATGGTTTATGTGTGATATATATATATATATATATATATAATAAAACGAATGGTTTATGCCTGGTAGCTTACTAGTAAAGTGTGGCAACTTTCTCAGTGTTCGTTATGTATATGTAAATGAACGACAGAAGATGGAAGATACGAGAATTTTTATTAAATGTTTTGACACATTTAGCATCGATCCTTCACGGGTGGGATACTTAATGACTGGTTGAGGAGCGTCCGACGGTGCAGATGTGTCTCTTTGAGTGATAAATAGTTATAGCACGTTAAAATAATGGTCTTCTCATTTCGTATAAGGAAAAGGAGAAAAAGGATATACCTTCATTTATATAGAAGATCAAAAATAAAATAACAGATTAAAAAAGAAACGAACACGCAATACAGCGAGAAAAGTATTAAAAATAAACGATAACGGATATGGATGTATAAACGCTCTCGCGCAAGCTGCGTAGCGCATGTACACTCGCTCATACAAGCATCCAGATAAACTCGCTATGTGAACATGTGAGCACGTTCAGATAGCGAGTTAAACAGCTACCTGGTGTTTATAAAAACGGAGTGGTTAAAGCTGAACTTAATTTATCCATACCTTAAAGTAATTATATTAACAGTTACTCAAATTTATTCTCACTGCATCATGTGAAAGTACATTTATATATATGTAGGCATCTTGAGAGTCTTTCAGAAATTCTATTAATGATCTTCTCATTGGTCAAGAGAATAGACGAGGATTCCTCGAAGCAAAGTTAGCATCTCCTGGAAATGACACTGTATGGTTTCGCGTGCCTTACTATGGACCAGGTTATGCTATACTTAATTTTATCTTCGTTCAGTCGACACACAAAATCGGCCAAATATGTCGAATGTCACTTATTGATCGTCTTGAAGCTGGCGACATGGTTGCTATAACGATTCTTAAATGGATCAGCCGTTTTCCCAGTGTAAGTATACAGTCATCCTCCTTGTGCGCGCGGTGCATTTATATACCAGATTTGTACTCTTACAGAGATCCATCAATGGGCATTTTGATTTCTCCCTGCATGAGAATTTATTATATTTGTTTGTATATATGGCAGTACTAGTTTCATCTTCCGACATTGTTACTCTGTTAGCTATATCAGTCATTTCCACTACCATAATTTAACCGTATTTGTTTCTAAAAATTTCCTGGTTTTAAGGTGTACCGAAAGGCCTGGTTGGAGGCCCAAACGTATGAGTTCTGTTGTAGGGCTTACAAAACTGAAGGAGTGCCGCAATAAGTGTATGAATCTGAGAGGGGAATATGTTAAATAAAATCATATTTAACTGATCTTCATGTATATTTTTTACATAAAGCCAGAAACTTTTCAGTACACCCTCGTATAATCATATATATATATGAACATACATACCTACATACATACACACGAATACACACACACACACACACACACACACACACACACACACACACACACACACACACCACACACACACACACACACACACACACACACATATATATATATATATATATATATATATACAGTCTTGTACTCTTTTACTCGTCTTGGCCATGCGGCTTTAGTCATGCTGGAGTACTACCATAGTCTTTCTGACTTCCTCAGTCTGGGTGTTTCATATCACCACTCCGGTATGTTCCTTTTTACCAGTTGTTGGTACATTTTATGTATAATTCAGCTTGATTCCGCTGCTCTAGTCTGTACCTTATGTCAGGCTGTTGGTTCATCCGGTATTATGGAGAGGAGAACTAATTCCTTTGTGAAGACATCTACTTCCACCTTACTCAGATTTATTTATCTTTGTGTCAGGGCATCGAAAAGCTGTGGGCCTTTGAATCCTAGGCTATTGCAATACCTGGTCCTGAATTTAGATGGAATGGACGGCACATTTGGTACAATGTAATGGCGGCAGGTTTGGGCATTTGTATAACACACAATGCCAAATTTAAGTACTAGCTCTTCTAGGATTTTCCATATGTATATTATTACATATCTGTCAAGCCTTCGCTCCAAGGAGTGGAGCTGTAGTTTTCTGAGCCTATCGCTATAGCTCATCCACTAAACTGTTTCAATCTTTTTAGTGTAGTGGCGTTGGACGGCTTCAAGCTCCACTACATTGTTGCGGGTTCAGTCCCACTGCATAGCACCTTGGAAAAGTGTCTTCTTCTTTAGTCTCTGAGATCAACAGGCGAATCGGACAAATCCACATTTGCCAGACTCACGAAGAAAGTCTGGCAAAACAAAAAAAAAATGCTGGCTGCAAACACCAAGATTGCTATGTATTAGGCGTGCGTCTTTAGAGCGCTATTTTACGGCAGTGAGATGTAGAGTCTCTACTCCAGACAGGAGTTGTGTCTCGATGTATTTCACCTTCGCAATTTGAGAGGCATCTTCGATATCAAGTGGATCGACCACATCACCAACACCGAAGTACTCAAACGAGCCAAGATATTGATCATACTCACCCTGATCCAGCAGCGCCGTTTGCGCTGGTCGGTCATGTACATCGCCGGACGGAAGGATCCCCAAAGACCTCCTATATGGGGAATTGGCCACTGGCACAAGTGCACGCGGACTTCACCTTCGTTTTACGGACGTCTGTAAGTGGCATACGAGGTCGCTTGATCTGGGCGTCCTGAGATGGGAAGAGGTTGAAAATGATCGACTACACTGAAGACAAATACTGCGGAAGGGGATGAAGTGAGCAGAGGAAAGACAAGAACTCGCCACCAAAGAAAAACGTACTCGACGGATGGAAAAACCAGTAGAGCCAGAGAAGAGTACCTTGAAATGCAGTTGGTGTATACGCGACTGCCATTCCCGTGTGCCACAACAAACGCCGCATCACCATAAGCAGTGACACGATTTCTTCGGGCGCCGATCTATGGCCTCCCGAGTTCGACGGATGCCTACTGCTACATTTATATATACATTCACACAATCATGAATAAATACATACAATGCCATTTATATATACATGACACGTGTACAGATATATAAATGACTATATTAAACATGCACACATGCTGGTGTACATATACAAATTCATACACCAAACAATGCCAGATATTTCCAATAAGAGATAGCGTGCTGCGGATGAGCGAGCACACACACACACACATGCACGCACACACACACACACACACACACACACACACGCGCGCACACACACAGACACACACAAATAATATATGCAGTAAGATAAGAATAAGTTAAATGATGAGAGCGTAAAATTTTCACAATAAAATTATAGTAAGTACTAAAACAAACAACCTATAAACCTATGGATAAATATTGGACTAAATATTTAAAATTGGCAATAATCTTTACCGGATTTATTTTTTTCATTTTGGTTCCTTTTGTTAATTAAATTTAAAAAAAGAAAAACTAAAACATTTGCGATTTGCATGTTCGAAGACAATAAAATTACATATCAAGTGTTGTTTTTTCTTAAGCACTTAATGGTTACAAATATATTTCTTACGTCTATTTTAAGTGGCATTCATATTATGTCCAATTTGAGTATATATGGGAAGAGTTCCCAGCTTCAAATTCTTCAATTTTATCAAGATTATCATCCTAATGACTTATCCATATCATCAATTCCTATGACTTCGAAGTGCAAGAGCTTTGGTGCCACGTTTTGGAAGCAGGCTTTGATTTGACCTTCCTGACTTCTGTTAAGCAAATTTCAAGACAATTTTACAACGCATTATTATTTCATGATACTACAATAAAAACTATTACTGCAAAAATTAATCTATAGTTTTCAATTATTTCCTGAAAATCATTACCTCATACTTTGTGCCGCAAGCAATTTTCAATAAAATTGTTTTACGAAATTCCTATCGTTCACCAGTGTGTGTATGTGTGTGTGTGTGTGTGTGTGTGTGTGGTGTGTGTGTGTGTGTGTGTGTGCATGCGTGTTGTGCGTGTTTGTATATGTATGGACAAATATATATATATATATAAATATACAAACACACATAAATATACATATATATAAATATATATACACATATATACATATATATATATGTATAGATAGATATTTAATATATATATATACACATATGCGCACACACACTCACACACACAAACACACACACAAACACACACACATATGCATATATATATATATACGTACATATATAGGTATATACACATATATATACATACATATATATATATGTATATACATATATATATATATATATACACACATATTTATATATATATACATATACAAATATATACATACATACATACATACATATATATATATATATCATTGTATATACATATACATATGCAAGCAAAGGATAGGATTAAAAAGACAAAACAGGAAGGAAATCCTTCAATCTATCACTCATTAAAAGCTTATAATTCTATCACGATACCAATTCCTATTCGAAACTAGTGTTCGCTGCAATCTATTATCTGTGGAACTATTAAATATACACCCTCAGCTAACAGAAATAACAGTTACAACGTTCCTTAATTTTTTTCTCTAATAGAGTGAACTTGCTCTGCAAGTGTCAAAAACGACGACTACAAACGGAACGAAGCAGCAATCATTTTCCACGTCACATTTTATTTGTTCCTTTTTTTTATGTCTTCCCTTTATCGCGTGTGCATCTAGAAGTAATTAAAATAAAGGATATATGTATATGCATGCTTCTCATTATGGCTTTATGTGTTTGTATGTGTGAATATGTAAAATATGTGTGTGTGAGCGTGTGGTCGTACAGTCCTACGTATTTGTGAAAAAATATCACAATATTACACTAATATATATATACATATATATATATATATATATATATATATATATACACACTAATATATATATATATATATGTCTATTGCCAATTCTTAAGAGTAAGGATAAATGTACTTGTACGCATGTGTATGTGCGTGCGTGTGTGTGAGTGTGTGGTTGTGTGTGTGATTGTGTGTGTGTGTGTGTTTATTTGTGTGTATATCTCTGTATACGTATACTAACTACATACTGCTATTTAAATTTTTATGAATCAATTCAATATAAATCTATTTTAGCATTTGATTATTCCTCACGTATCACTGCCAGAATTCAAACACACCCGCACAGACACACACAGACACCCACCACTCCATACCAACCCATACATACACACATATACACATGCACGAACACTCATATATTCATGTATATATATATATATATATACAAGCGCGTGCGCTTCTGTGTATAAGCATATTGGTATATACATATATAATATGTATATATATATATATATATATATATATTCATATATATATATATAGACTTACATATATACATAGATGCATACATATATATAGATATAATATATATGTGTTATATATATATATATATATATATATATATATATATATATATGTACATGCATACTCACACACAGATATACATCCCTACCTGCCCATTCACACATTACTACCATTTCTAATATTTACTTTATTATTTATTTGTATAATTATTTACTCATTTTAATATAAAGGAGAGAATTAAGGAATCCATTTCTTTACATAGATCGACGTTATGAAACATTCAAGTTCAGACTTGCTTTTTATTAATTTTTTTTTTCCTGTTTTTCTATTTGATTTCTCTCGTCATTTATCTTTTTTTTTTTTTTTAACAGAGATAACCGAAACGCTTCATACTGTGATAAGGTTTGATTCTAAATAGAGTGAAACATATTCACTATAGAGGGAAGAGATTGTTCAGGAAACTCATTGCTAATGGAAAATAAACAAACATTTCAGGTATTCCTCTTTTCTCTTTGATTATTTTTTGTCTTCCTTTACTTCGTGTCATCGTGTTGTCTTTATTATTTTAGCAATACAATCTAAGGCACCCTAGTCAGTATAAGCATATCTATGTATATGTGAACGTATAAATGCACGTAGGTATAACATGTATGTGTGTTTACGTATGTGTGTTTGTCTGTGTTAGTATATATCTACATCACACACACATATATCCACACACACGTACATAAACACACACATGCACACATACACACACACATATATATATATACATATATATATATATATATATATATATGCACATAAAAATTAAATAGATGAATAATGACAATTAGTTTGTTATACATATATCGCTATATGTGTGACGTGTGTGGGAATATATGTGTGCGTGTCGGCTCACTTGATTTTGAGAATGTGTGCGAATATACGCACACAGATACACACGCACACATACATATGTATATACACATAATATATAAGTGCGTGTATGTGTGTATGTGTATGTATATATCTTTATATATATATATATATATATATATATATATATATATATATATATATATAACTGTATAAGTGTGTGTATGTATAATATACGTTTCTAGGCGGATGTATATGAGACAGAATTCATATGTATACAATGAAACAAAATTGGTTCTGAGCGTGGTTTTATGCGTGCATGTGTGTAGGTGTGTTGTTCGTGCGGATAATATTCTTGAGAGGACGTTTGCAGTATATAATTTTATTAACAGAATAAATTAACTTCAAATATGTATCACGTAGACAAATGTAATTATGTTACAATTTTCTCAGCAAGCAATATATCCCATATCAACGAGATGTTTGGTGATAATTCTTCTGTCGTGGTGAGAACGAATTTGTTGAGTTTTAATCGGAAAACAATAGGTTATCCAAGTTGTAAAATGTTGCAGTATTTGAATTAAAATTTCTCGGGTGCTATGTATTCTTTTAGAAATATGCAGCCATGAATTCCTCGAATTAGTAGCTGAAATACTCTTTTACAGGCTACGTTTTCCATTCCTAATTTGTTACTTTAACTGTACACACGATACAAATACAAGAATAGGCCCATACATGAACTTCATCATACGCGTGCTCACACATGTGCACTTATACCTACTTATATTTATGCCTATACATACTTACACACACACACAAACACACACATATATATGCATCCGTTGTGTATTTTTGTGGGATGTGTGTGTGTGTGTGTGCAATTGTTGAATGGTACGCAAGAGACTGGAAAAGACCAAGTCCCCCACGACGATAGAAAGACGATTTACTTAAACGGTTTGGAAAAGAACAGCGTGATCAAAAAATGAATTGGAAGTGCATGGTAGTCAGTGGTGTATAACAACATCCACTAGTCCGATCGATACACGTAATATAATATATATCACGTGTATCGATCACAGCCTTGTTTTTTTTTTATCTTATTACGCAAAAAATACTTATATACACACGCTGACATAGAACCAATGTTGAACCCTTTATTCGCAATATTACCGAATCTGTAACTTAATTATGGTCTGTCTATAGCACGTATTCATCATTACCTGACACCTTTGTGTCTCAATGACACCATTATCTCTTGTATATATATATAATTCAAACAAAGAAGAACAAAGAATAAAAACAATAACGCGAGGACGTAGTACAAGTACTATATTATCAGACGCTCAGGAAAGGAAGGAAAGAGGATTTAACGTTTCGAGCCAAGCTCTTCTTCAGAAATGAAGGAAGGCCCAAAGGAAGGGAAGGCGGAGGAAGAAAATCGACAATAATACATACACGGTTACATTTTGAAATATATATGAATATGATTATTTGTAAGTGCTATCCTGAACTAAATTGCAAATAACCAATACACTATGTTGGAGTGAATACACCTTGCAACATCGTTTTAGCCTTTGTTTGTAAAGGTTCAAAATATAATTACACTTAGAGAGTCCTTGACGCTGGTCCACCATTTATATCGAAGACCGACACGCTACCAATGCTGAAATATCTCCTCTTTTCACAGCACCGATGTTGCTCAATGGAAAATCAAGTGCTGATGTGTTTGATACCAGTGACGTTGCCTGAAAATTTCGAACTTATAAATAAACCAGGTACCCAATGGAGGAATAACGTTTTTCTCAATCATGTAATAATCTCGCTGGTGTGTCTTATTCGACTGGTACTTTATCATATCAATCACAAAATGGTGAAAAGGGAAGCTCATTTCGGTGGATTTTGATCTCCAACGTAAATAGCTGGAACAAAACCAGTAAAGTATTTTGTCTCTCTCCCTTACAGCTTCGGTCTACAGATCCGAACTGATACGATACTTGATAATGTCATTTATAACTCGGAACTTTGAAGAGTACAGTTGACCTCGGCAGAATCTGGTCACAGAACATGTACGACCTGAACAAATTCCGCGAGATTTTCAACAACGCTGTTGCTATTCCAACCAAGAAAATTACCTGGAATGGTATTTTATTGTATTAACCTTGGCAAGGTGAAAGTAGAGTTTACCTCGAAGGAATATGATGTTAGAACTTCATGAAACATAGCAAATACTGCATGTCATTCTGGCCAACACTCTACCATCTGACTATTCAACGACAACAGGGTAGGGTCAGTTAAAATTCACTAACTTACCGTTTCAGAAACTGTGCAAATGTGCTAATTTCACTGTCAAATATTATGAAAGGAATATTTGTTCATGCCACCCACCACCACCATCATCAATTTGTAAGTATCTGGGAAGACATCTTGCAAGTTATTCGGCTTCATCTGGAGTTTTACCTTCAATTGTATGTCAAGCGGCCGTTGCAAACATGGCTTTTAAGCAGGGACCCTCTGATCATGTCAAATCACGTATCTTAAATACAAAGATATTGAAAAATCAAAGCATTTGCCAGACCATAGGAAGAAATGAATGATTGCATTACAATGGCTTACTAGACACATAACTTGAACAGTACTGTTGCTACACTCACAAAAATTCTGGAAGAAATCCAGAGTTTCCACTCACCATATTGGCACTCTATTACTAACGGATATCCTCCAACTTCCTCTAAGTAAAGTATATTTAAAAGATACTTTAGTTAGCAGTTGGATATCTACAGATACAATGGTTCAGTAAATCAGAAATTAGAATGTAACGATAGGTTATCAAACAGAGCATGGTCATTGTTGCTCCAATGATTCTAATACACCATCTTCCTATTATAAGTAAGTATTAACTTCTAACATACACACAATGACTTGAATTTAGAAGACCAGTCTGTTATGACGAACACCCACTCTTCGACGGGCCGGTTCGAATACGGTTCAGGTCAAAATATCCTGTTGATATTACAAGCAGTTTCCATCGCTTTGCCAATTCTTTTGAACTCATAGAGTATCTCCTTCGATTTTGCTTTTTATTCCTTCGACAGTTTCAAACATGCAAGAAAATATAATGAAAGCAAAACCCTGAAGGCGAATCAATAGATCGAAATCTCTACTTCAAAATGGGATACTAAAGGAACGTTGTTAAATAAACGTACATTTTGATATAAGCATCAAATGTCAATTGAGACTGGCAAACGATTCCGCGCAAATCTGTAAATATCAATATGTATGTATGAATGTATCTATTTATATATCGATCGATTGATCGATCTCACTATATGTCTGTCTGTCTCTCTTTGTGTGGTTGTTCAGCAAGAAATTGCGGAAACCTCATACGTCGTCTAATGAGGGCTAAGTCCATGATGTATATATATATATTTATATATAGAGGGCATTATACATACATGCCACACGCTAAGAGGGACAATTAGTCATTTCTACCAAAAATATTACTAATCCCACCGAATGCAATTTTTCAAAGTAAGACATTTAAAAAATATAGACCTGTATCACAGTGATTTCATACTTACGTATTCATCAGCAGGCCTGGATGTATCATACATAAACGACCCTGCCTCGCTTAAGCCGATCAGATAACTGATCAACATCAACGAAGCACATGGGTGAGTTTACATATATTACATCCTGTAAATGTCAGACTTTTACGAATTGCATTCGGGAAAGGAAAAGTTTTTTCGGAATAAAAATTTAGCAATTAAGACAACTACTTAATAAGGAAAACTTAACAAGAAATTGTCAGGTAGATAGCGTGAAAACCTCATAAGAGAAAAAATTTCGAAAATAATTATTTCTTATTGAACATATTAATTTATAATAGAGGGCATTATACATACATGCCAGATGGCATTCACATACATGCCACACGCTAAGAGGGACAATTAGTCATTTCTACCAAAAAATATTACTAATCCCACCGAATGCAATTTTTCAAAGTAAGACATTTAAAAAATATAGACCTGTATCACCAGTGATTTCATACTTACGTATTCATCAGCAGGCTGGATGTATCATACATAAACGACCCTGCCTCGCTTAAGCCGATCAGCTAACTGATCAACATCAAACGAAGCACATGGGTGAGTTTACATATATTACATCCTGTAAATGTCAGACTTTTACGAATTGCATTTCGGGAAAGGAAAAGTTTTTTCGGAATAAAAATTTAGCAATTAAGGACAACTACTTAATAAGGAAAACTTAACAAGAAATTGTCAGGTAGATAGCGTGAAAACCTCATAAGAGAAAAAATTTCGAAAGTAATTATTTCTTATTGAACATATTAATTTATATAGAGAGGGCATTATACATACATGACAACTTCTTGTTAAGTTTTCCTTATTAAGTAGTTGTCCTTAATTGCTAAATTTTTATTCCGAAAAAACTTTTCCTTTCCCGAAATGCAATTCGTAAAAGTCTGACATTTACAGGATGTAATATATGTAAACTCACCCATGTGCTTCGTTGATGTTGATCAGTTAGCTGATCGGCTTAAGCGAGGCAGGGTCGTTTATGTATGATACATCCAGGCCTGCTGATGAATACGTAAGTATGAAATCACTGTGATACAGGTCTATATTTGTTAAATGTCTTACTTTGAAAAATTGCATTCGGTGGGATTAGTATATTTTTGGTTAGAAATGACTAATTGTCCCTCTTAGCGTGTGACATGTATGTATAATGCCATCTGGCATGTATGTATAATGCCCTCTATATATAAATTAATATGTTCAATAAGAAATAATTATTTTCGAAATTTTTTCTCTTATGAGGTTTTCACGCTATCTACCTGACAATTTCTTGTTAAGTTTTCCTTATTAAGTAGTTGTCCTTAATTGCTAAATTTTATTCCGAAAAAAACTTTTCCTTTCCGAAATGCAATTCGTAAAAGTCTGACATTTACAGGATGTAATATATGTAAACTCACCCATGTGCTTCGTTGATGTTGATCAGTTAGCTGATCGGCTTAAGCGAGGCAGGGTCGTTTATGTATGATACATCCAGGCCTGCTGATGAATACGTAAGTATGAAATCACTGTGATACAGGTCTATATTTTTTAAATGTCTTACTTTGAAAAATTGCATTCGGTGGGATTAGTAATATTTTTGGTAGAAATGACTAATTGTCCCTCTTAGCGTGTGGCATGTATGTATAATGCCATCTGGCATGTATGTATAATGCCCTCTATATATAAATTAATATGTTCAATAAGAAATAATTATTTTCGAAATTTTTTCTCTTATGAGGTTTTCACGCTATCTACCTGACAATTTCTTGTTAAGTTTTCCTTATTAAGTAGTTGTCCTTAATTGCTATATATATATATATATATATATATATATATATATACATACATAGAAATGCAGGAAAAGCCGTAAAATGTACCTACCGATGAGACATGACGTTGTAGCTGGGACACTATAATGAAATCCGCCGGAAGAATAATCCCGAAGACAAAGAAAAAAGAACACATAATATGGTAGAAGCCATAGCCACTCATAGTAAAAAAAATAATACTGGTGAGAGTGTACCAGTGAAGACCCCAATAAAATATAAGCACAACAGACCTGATATAATGATTTGGGATTGAGAAGGGAAAGTGTGCACAACTGTGGAAATTAGCTGCCCAGCGGATGTTAACATAAAGCTGAAGATCAGTGAAAAAGAGAACAACTATGTCGAACTACTGAGGAATCTGCAGCCACTCTATCCAGATTAGAAGTTCAAGTTTATACCTGCTTATATACAGGTTTATTGGGATACTGGGATATGTAACACACTGCCTAAATACCATTCTTGAGAAATTAAGCTTCTCAAAACCAGAAAGGAGAAAGCTAATTCGAAGACTACAGATCCAATCCATCAATGGAACTGTAAAAATCTGTAAAACTTACCAGAAGTTTACCGGTTGAATATATATATGTCTAAATATACAACTATATGCAAGAGAATACATACGTAAAACATACTAATCTGTACATGCATGCATACATACATGCATACTTACATACATACATACAAAAATACCTTGTTGTTGATGTTGAAATCCCAATGAAAGGGCCTTTGATCTAGGTTAGAAACCGGTTCTTTCTCTATTGAAAAGAAATCTTGAAATAAACTGAATAATGACATACATGCATACATAGATACATACATACTTACATGCATACATGCATACATATATACGTAGGTAGGTAGGTAGTTAGTTATATACGAAAATTTTGTAATAATATGTAAATATATATTGTGTAATTCTAAATACTATGTACATGCGTACATAATATTTTAAATAGCAATCTATTCTACTGAAGCGCTTTACTTTCGGCACTTATATACAACCATAGTCTTGGGTCAACTAAAACTTAAGAAAATGTGTTCTATAAATATAAACGTTATTCTTGTGCAAGGCCAATGTTAATCTTTTTCAGTCATTTCCGTTTTAAAATATGTATTGCCAAAACTGACTGGAAAAGTAATAAGTCAATCATATAAAGACATGTCAAAAATTAATTATATAAACACAAGTAATAATCTTTTCTATAGGCACAGTCATGACATTTGGGGTGAGGATTGCTAATCGATTACATCGACCCCAGTGTGCAAGTGGTACTTATTTTAGCGACCCCGAAAGAATGAAGGACAAAGAGACTTCGGATTAATTAGAACTCAGAACGTAAAGATGGACGAAATGCTGCTAAGCACAAGTTATTGACTTTTTATTCGTATTCTCATTTTGGTAGAAGATAAAAAAAATGTAAGAGGCGAACATTGCTGACGTACAATAATGTATAATTATACTAGAAAAGGTAAAGCTTCCCTTTTTTATAATAAATATACATTGTTCACCTCGCTCTGAATTAACATATACAGCAATATCATATTAGTGTTCACTATTGACATTCAATAACAGATCATCTCTAATCCTGAAGACTCACGATCTAAAGAACTACAGCGAGATCTTCCTTTCTCGGGGTAGGGCGGAATTTTCTACACCGAACTACAGTATCCGATTTACAGTGTTTTCTTAAGAAGCGACAGAGTGATTTCTGGGAGATTCTGATCCCTATTTCTAATTATATTGAAGAAAAATATTGTGTCGTCCATTAAAATGGGTTTTCCTTTTTAGACACCCTCTCATGTCAGCGACCATCATACACACTTATGATAATGATTTTCCTACTCTCGTTATTTCATCTTTGTGTACATACATTAGGTACTACTTTGTCTATTTTAGTTAAATTGAGAAATTTAGCTACTGCTTTAAGAAAGTCGAGTGAGTACGAAGAAGCTTTCTTCACGGATTGAACATCTGAATGTGATGGTTGATAATAGAATTGGCGTACGGAAAGTAATATCTATCTCAATAAATAAAAGCAACAAACAATAAGAAAATGTTGCTGTGACATAAGCCGTCTTACTTCGACTTGTTTGCAACTATTCACTCTTTCTTTCACACAATAACTCGCATTCTGATGAAAAGATATTTAATAAAAGAACAGAGGACTGGAATTGTTTGAAATGAAAATGAATAATCTTCGTCTTGCTTTCGAAATATTATTTACGTGTGTATTGTATTAATTTATCTCGTAAATTGCGATAGACTTTCTTTTAATTAATCAATAACCATATGTATTGAAATGAAGAAACAATGTTATATTCTTTGTTACACTTGATAAATTCATCATGTTCTGATGCGGCTGAAAATACGTACAACTGAAGAACATGTATTCGGTGTCAGCGTGTGCTAAATTACTTTTTTATTTTATTTCATTTTATTTTACTCAGAGTGAAGGAAAGAAGATTGTTTTAGTGTATTAATTTCAATAGAAACAAACAACTGCGAAAATTGACTGTTAATTGGCAAATCTTTTCACTTGTTACAATACCAAACCCGATATTCGATATTCATTTGCGCCAAAACAGAACACTCGAGGATGTGTAGTTGTCGTTGTTTTTTTAATGAATTGAAACGAAACTTTGTTTTTTTTTTTCGAGGGTGACAGAAAATATTCCTTTGAAAATTCACTTTCTATTGTAAAGGTAAACAGTGTAAGAGTGATTTGGACCGTTGCATTGTCTTGAATACAATTGTGTACTTTTGTTTGAACTCGCTAGTTTCATTTTGTTTTTTTATTCATCTCGGCGCTTTCCTAAGACTGAGAAAATGGTTCTAGATGTTTTGAAAATAACAACAAAATTAACATGATGTTTTCCCCAATTACAAATTTGGTCGAACAAGTACAATAACTTTTTCCATTTTATTCTTCTCTTTTCCTATCTATTACTAGTCTAACTTATTAGAATACACATACATGCAAGCGCATACACACAAACGATCACTCACACAAACACACACATACAGACAAACACACACACACACACACACACACACACACACACACACACACACACACACACATATATATATATATATATATATATATATATATATATATATATATATATACACACATATACACATATGCACACATATGTTTGTATTTTACTTGATTAGAGAATTACACACAAATATGTACATCACTACGCATGATAATTATATATACACATGCGCATATATATATATATATATATATATATATATATATATATATATATATATATATATAATATATATATATACGAAATATCGCATTTCTAAATCTCTCAGAGAAACTTATACAGTAGCAGCACAATAAAGTGATAGTTTATTGCCAAATTAATACGGCAGTCCCATGAAAGGGAAGAATGCTACTACTATTTACCCGCAGAACACTTCATTTCCAGTTGGCTATTTGACACAAATGTTCTGTATACTTAATTTTACAAACAGGAGAGATAAGTACCTCCACCCAGCAAAGCCAGCATCCAGAGACTAGTTTCAGAGTCATTGCTCTTCATCAGTGTGGAGTAGCTTGGCTTGTTAGCTGTCGATGCTTATTCGCCTTTGGAAACTAATCTCTGGATGCTGGCTTTGCTGGATGGAGGCGCTTTTCCCCCTGTTTGAAAACTCCAGGACATAGAACGTTTGTGTCAAATAGCCAACTGGAAGCGATGTTTTCTGCGGCTAAATAGCAGTAGCATTCTTCCCTTTCATGGGACTGCCGTATTAATTTGGCAACAAACCATCACTATAGATACATGCATGCATATATATATATATATACACATATATATATATACATACATATATACATACATACACACACATATATATTCATACATACATAAATATATATATACATATATATATATATATACATGGATACATACATACATTTATATATATATATGTATGTCTACATGTATATAAATATACATATATATGTATGTATCTATCTATCCAGCCATACATACACACAAACACACAAAAATATATACACTTACCGATATACATGTGTGTTTGTGTATGCGTGTGCGCGCGTTAATGTAAAATCGATAATTCCACCCATAGGCGTTCACAGTGTCATGTTCAGGCACTCGTTTAAGCTGTGTATTCCCTCTGTTAGCTTTGGTGGGAGTAAAATTGAAATTAATTATACTTATTGCTTTTGGTACAATTTCATGCATTTATTTCCGAGAAGGCCAGACTTGAAATAATTATTTTGATAAAGAGTCTTGCAGTGGTTTCAGTTACTCAATATTTCATTAGTTTTGTTCTGTGACTGTAGTTTTGGTATTAAAAGTATAAAACTTATTCAATGAATGTAGCGTACGTATCTTTTCATTCGAACTGGTATACATGAGTATGTATTTGTTACGTTTCATGCATAAATTTAACTCCACAGTCATTCAGTTTCCGCATACAGCGAAGTGTTATTAATTGAATATCTACATTTGAAGGATTATATGTGTTTGTTGAATCTGCTCTTATATGTATTCTCTACGAGACCAGCGTTTTTTCTCTGAATATCAACAGTTAGTGTCATAGTGGCTCAATATATAACCAGCTTGAAGAACTGAGCATATTTACAAATCAGTCCAACGCGGATCTCTATTTACATTTTGACTGTTTGAGTGGAGGCCAGGAGGATTGGTAGTATTTGGTCTGTTGCATATTTTTGGGCTGTGTTATATGATCTGCGATATCAAGACATATTCATAAAATTTCTCTTGAAAAGTGCGTGAAATATATACATGTGGCTGGAGAATATTTATCCAATAATGATAAAAATAAAGATTTGCTGAATAACTTGGTTGCTATTTATATAGTTAAAGTTAATTAGTTCTTTTATATAATTATCCACGCTCTGGTCATTCATTCTGGAGAAGACAACCAAAGCATCACGTCAGTATAAACTAGATGTACGAGCTCTTCTAAGTTTGTTACTATCAAATTGAATAAAAATCCATTCAGTCTTAACGTCGTTTTATCCTATATCCCCTACAGACTTCAAATATAAAGTTAACTTCATTTTAAAAGTCATCGAGAACGGAAGTAACTTTCTGGTGTTCACGATGATTTTGATATCAGTAGCAATGATCATCCCCAGCCGCGGGAAGACGGAAGTCCTACTCCAGGCAGCCCCGAATAAAACAAGACCTAAGCCACTCATCTCCACTGATAGGGTCGAGCTGAATGGTGTCGAAAGCTTCAGGTACTTAGGCAGCACAATCTCTGCAGACGATCGCTGGATAATGAGATCACATCCAGGATCTAGAAATCCAGCCAAGTACTTGGTAGACCCAGAGTTAAAGTACTACAACAGAAAGGCTGTCCGCGAAGCTCAAGATATACAAAACTGACGTTCGCTCCACGTTGTGAAACGTAGACTCTATGTCGCCTGTACATGAGGTAGCTGGAAGAGTACCATACAATATTACTGTGCACAATCATGGGCATCCGCTGGCAGGACTAAGTTTCCAACCGAAAAGTCCTAGACAGAGCAGAGTTCACGAGCATCGAGCACTTCTGCTCAAAGCTCAGTTACTCTGAGCTGACCAAATCATCAGAATGGTTGACCACCACATCCCCAGATAACTGATGTGCGGTGAGCTGTAGGAAGGCATAAGGCAACAAGGAAGACCTAAGTTGAGATATAAAGACACTCTAAAGGGCAACCTAAAGTGGTGTGGAATCCATCCTCACAGACTCGAGACTTCACCCACAAACAGGATTACCTGGAGGTCAACCAACTACACTGCTGTAGCTGCTTTGAAGAAGAAAGGCGGCAATGCCTCGCAGCAGGAGATGTAAGTCGCCAGGCTGCATCATCCTCAGTCCCGGCAACATAGTACTAGTGTCCAACATATAGGTGCCCTTGTGCTTCCGGCTTTTGACTGCGGAGCCACATGCGTTCCCACCGCTGACTACTGAGACGACAAACTGTGTCTTCATCAGATATCGATGGACTACCAAGAAGCAATGATGGTGGTGTATGCTCTCCCGAATTCCAAAATCTTACGAATTGCTTATTCTATTATGTGGAATTGATTAAATTTTCAGTGTAGTTCATCCGCTAAATTCTGAAAAAAATTATTGTACCGTTTCAATTTATTTCTGAAAATCTAGTAGCTTTTCTAATTTTGAGATTAAAGTAATCTCTTCGTTTCATAAGAGTGTAATGTCACTCATTTAGTACAATAGTTCACAAAGTGTATATTGTAATATGAAAAGATATATCATTTAACTTACAAATTCTCCTTCCCGGAATTCTTTAGAGTCACTCCGAGAGCACTGCATAGCGAATGAGTGTAAGTCGGACAACTGAGCGGTGCACTGAGCAAATGTGTTTTCTAAAATATAAAATGCCATTAAAAAACTTTGTAAATAGAGAAACTCCATAAACAGTTACCAGTATATGAAGATCACAAACTACGGGAAAAGCTATCGTCAACATTTTCAAATAAACGTTAATCTATTGGTTAGCCCGAGAAACTTACTGCTGAAGCCAGGAAATGCATTGATCAATGACTACAAGCCCAATAGCATGTTCAAATGTTATGAATAAAAAAAAACATGCCACTCGATTTTAAACGATCCATTGGAACAAACGGCGACTTGTGAGCCGAACAAAGGTAAGAAGATAGTTTGGGAAACTGTCATGCAGCAACTCATCAATGACACTCTCCTTTGTGATGCGAATCAGTATTCCTAAAGTTTGATAAGATTATTACTAGACTATAATAAAGTATTAGATTCTATCTCACACTTATGAAAGAGTTGCATATCTTTGCCAAGTTCCAAAGTGCAATATCATTAAAAGACAGACTAAAACATAATACATAATACTTTTACATTCTTGTATGATAATCACAAACAGGATTAAGTCACAGATGAGTCTATTCCAATTTAACAATGTATCGGTAATTGCCGCTCGTTTTGACAATGAAGGCGTTTGCCATCCTTGTTCAGGAAATGCCAAGGCTATATCATATGATTAGCAGTAAAGAGAAAATTTAATGTCATCCTTACCTTTTGTGTTGAAGACCTTAAGCTGTACTGTAAGATTTACGATAGCAAGAGACAATTAAAACTGGTCACATTCTCACATGACAAGTGACAAATGAGGAATATTTTTAGCACGGTTGTTATTCTCAGAGAATGTGTGAAACGTTTGCTTCATTAATCGACTAATCGATTGAGTTTGAAGGATATTATTCAGTTTATTTTGTTCTTTTCTGGAAGTTTCCCGCTCATTTTCAGGTGGTTAGTTTGAGAAATTTTACACCTTGCTAAAGAAGATTTCGATGCTTGTGTTTCGTCTTCTCTCTTTCCAAAACATGGTATATTGTGATACAGTAGGTGATCTACCATGACACTCGCAACGCAATGATGTCGATTCTGAGTGAATGAGAGAGAAAGTGTAGTACCTTATTATTCTATCATGAAAAAATATAAAACATAAAGATGACTTCAGTTGAATTTGAACACAAAATGCAAATAGCCAGAACATTTACCGCAAAGCTCTTTTCAGGGGGTGTTATAGTTCTATCAGTCAACTAACAATCACTCATTCAGACCTCCAAGCAAATACAGACACACTGCACGTACACACACACACACACACACAATGCAGGCGCGCACACAAGCACACAATACAGGCGCACACACATACACAAACACACAAACATAAATGGAAGTGCATCAGCGTGAATGCCTTGTGATGCACGTTGTATATTATAAATAAGTGTTTCGAGAAATACATTTCTATTTTGCGAAAGTATGTACATTTTCAAATATGATACTCTTATGTTTGACAAGTGTAAATTGCATTGATAGTGTGTGACACGATAACGTGACTGCGCAGACTCAGTAACACCTTTAGAAAGAAGGGGAAAAATGTAACTTCCTTCTCATTAAATTAATTGGGAAAAGACCAAATGTCAAAGATCTTTTGGAGTGGAAAAAGAGTAGTAATATAAAGATTTACTTTTAGAACAGAAGGCAATTTGGGAAATAGTAAATGGATTTTATTTCAAAACTAATGTCGATTTTATAATGTTCGTTTCGGTGATGCTTTATTCACGACAGATATCAATAAAGAAAAATGTACATAAAAGGTTTCCTAAAAATTGCTGATTTCCAATATGGATTCTTACTTGTAAAGTTATGAGGAGCTGCGCCAGTTGTTCTTCTTTCATACATATACCATAAATGACCAGTAAACACGAGCAATATAGGTTAAGTGATACAAACAGGAAAATGGAACTCAAAACGTATCTACTGATTAATAAATAGGTTTTTATATACATCAATGTTATATTTGTGTGCATATATATATGTATATATGAATATATGTGTGTGTGAGTGTGTATATATATATGTGTGTGTTATACATATACGCGTGAGTGTGCGTTTGTTAGTGAATGTATATATATATATATGTATGTATGTAGGTATATATATATATATATATGTATATATATATATATATATATATATATATATATATAAAATATATATATATATGTATGTATGTATATATTTATGTATATATATATATATATATATATATATATATGTATGTATGTATGTGTATATATATATATATATATAAATATATATATATATATATATATATATATATATATACGAACACTCGTGCGGTACCCCACAACTCCACTTTGTCATATATATATATATACTAGCAGAGATACCCGGCGTTGCCCGGTTACATTCAATTGAAGAATTAGACTTTTCTGTTATATTTTCTGTAATGAACTGGAATATCTATATTTCAAATTTCATCAAAATTACAGATGAGGGTTATTTCCCTCTTTACACACCCTAAAAAAATTGTAATCGTGCCACACGTATCCCATACTACTGATCTTTATGAGCATATTCCGAAATTCCAGTCTTATTGAACCTGTTAAAAAGATTTTGCTCCTGTCAACCAGAGAAGTTGAATTGTTGAGAATCTTTTTAACTTAGATCTTATATCTATAGTTTGAATTTCTTTAAAATAGGAAATATATGTTCACTGGGTTTGTAAAAGAGAGCAAAGCTACAGAAAACCAAAACACGAATGATCACAATAAGCAGTCAGTTACCCTACCCTAGTCGTTACCACTCCCAATGTAGGATTCCTCACCATCCAGATGAGAGGCACAGCCGTAAGATGCATTACAAAGCTATAGGAATTGGAAGGGCATGACCCAACTGAAATCAACATTAATAACTGTGTGACGTGATGGCTAAGGAGAAATTAAAGTGTCACTTCTGGAGTTTGCAAATGGCAACTATACTGATATGTAACTAGACAGAATAAATTTACAATCTATAAATGTATTTGAATAGCCAGTCATTCATCTGGGAAGGCCTTGAAATAAATGTTATCATCTGGGGACTATGTGTGACCCAGTGATAATAAAATGACTGAAAGGAGGTCTGCAATCAAATAACTTTACTCAACACTTTGCAACTGAATCAGTGGACGCAAAGATGCCTCTCATTTACTTGACAATTTATGCACCACATTGCAGAAATCACAATGTAAGTGTATGTCAAAGCAAACTGTTACACTCTTGTACCGTTGAATTAGAAATAATGCTCAACTTTTATACTCGGGTAACCCTACAGCTTCCAAGAGCACAACTGTATTCGCTTTTGCTTAGATAAAATGACAAAATTGTGGGTGTTAAGTTCCCATGGAAGGGTCTTTCTAACTTGTAAGAGGATGACATTCTATAAATATTACTTCATTTGTGTCTAATATCTATGGTTAAAATTTCATCAACAGCAAAAATATATGAAGTGTCATGGGGGTTATGACCCTTATGCATAGAATATAACTTCCAAATTTCATAAAGATCCATTCAGTAATTTTGACCTAGTTTTGGATCATAAAAGAAATGACTAAAATTTGGGAGTTAAGGCTCCCATTAGGGTGTTATATATATATATATATATACATAGATAGATAGGTAGATAGATAGATAGATAGATAGATAGATAGATAGATAGATAGATAGATAGATAGATAGATAGACAGACAGACATACAGATGGATAGATAGATAGATAGATAGATAGATATAGATATACACACACACACATACAAAGATAAATTGATAGATACAACTGAGTGGGCAAACAAAAATATGAGACACAGCCTAGTGCTTTTTTATGTTGATAAGCCTGCTACTTATTCTATTAGTTTGTTCTTGTGAAACCAGTAAGTTATGTAGATGCAAATAAATGAACAGCAGTTGTGAAGCAGTGATGAGGAAGAAACACCAAGACACACACATAGACTTACATATATACATACATATCAATACGATTGATTTGTTTCAGTTCCTGTCTACGAAATCTATATATAATGTTGTTGGCATCATTTTTTATCGGGAGACAATGGAGTTGCGCATAAAATAATCTAGTCCGGCTTTTACATTTCATGTCCTAATACATCTCCTGCTGTGGCTGTGTAGTCCTATCCTGGACAAACACTCCCGCTGGCAGGTGCCGCAAATGTAGCGAAGACTTTGCCTGGCTGGATGTAATGTCATAGTTTCTTGTTGACGTCTTTTCTTGTCCTTCCATTTCTCCTCTCTCTCTATGTCACTCCTTTGTGTTCCCTCTTTTACGTTACTTCGCCAATCTCCACATTTGCTGGCAACTGCTTCCCAGTTGGTAATATTGATGTTGCAGGCATTCATGTCCCCTTTGCAAACATCCTTGTATTGTAAGAACGGTCTTCCCACAGACCTAGTGCCTCTAGCAAGCTCTCCGTAGAGTATGTCCTTGGGGATTTTGCCATCTTCCATACGGCTAACATGTCCAAGCCATCTCATACGTCTTTGTGTGAGGAGTGCAAACATGCTTGGT
>NC_043003.1:60146054-60148554 GCF_006345805.1 Octopus sinensis | reverse complement strand
ATATATATACATATTATGTATATATATATGTATATATATATACATAATATGTATATATATATAAGACAGGCTTCCTTCAGTATCCATCTACCAAATCCACTACCAAATATATATATATATATATATATGTGTGTGTGTGTGTGTGTGTGTGTGTGTGTGTGTAATAGTAATAATAATAAATATTGCAATACAGATGTATTACTTTCCAGTAAAATAAAGCACCATAAAGGTAGAAGTATAAATATAAATATAAATATAGATTAGTGGTACAACAAGGCAACAATATACACTGGAAATAGCAGTCGATACAATTATGACGCTACAGTAAAGCTTCACTCCGTATATAATGGCAAAGACATGTAAGTGCAATAAACATGAAAAATTTGTCTTACCTCTAGGAAGAACATTCGATAAATGGACAACCCAGAATCGGATAATGCAGGACTGGTTTCAGATTCTTCATATACGTTTGTCAACGTAAATTTGATCAGTCTTCATCAACTGCATTTGCCTAGACAATATTTCAAATGTTGCTACATCAATGCCAGTATTTATCGAATGTTCTTCTTAGAGGTAAGACAAATTTTTCATGTTTGTTGCACTCACACGTCTGCCAGTATATACAAATGAAGTTTTACTATAGCGTCGTAATTGTATCGACTGCTATTTCCAGTGCCTTGTTGTACCACTAATCTACACACACACATATATGTATATGTGTGTGTATGTCTTTGTGCTTGTCCCCTCCATTGCTTGATAACCGGTGTTGGTTTGTTTACGTTACCGTAACAGTTCGAGAAGAGACTGATAGAATAAGTACTAAAATTTAAAAAGTAACTTCTGGTGTCAATTTGTTCGACTTTAAGGCGGTGTCCGATTATAGCCGTAGACAAATAACTGAAAAAAAAATGAAAGCTAGAAGATAAAAGACAAAAGGTTTTTGCAACCAGTTCATTAAAATTTCCCCAAAAGTTATTAATAGAACAGTCGGCAAATCAAAACTTTCATTGGAGCATCAGACAGAAGTCTTTGCAGTTGAAGGCGGCGAGCAGGCAGACACGTTAGCACGATGCACGAAATGCTTAGCGTTATTTCGTGTGTCATTACGTTCTGAGTTCAAATTCCGCCGAGGTCGACTTTGCCTTTCATCCTTCCGGGGTCGATAAATTAAGTACCAGTTACACACTGGGGTCGATGTAATCGACTTAATCCGTTTGTCTGTCCTTGTTTGTCCCCTCTATATTTAGCCCCATGTGGGTAATAAAGAAACAGATATTTCGTCTGTCATTACGTTCTGAGTTCAAATTCCGCCGAGGTCGACTTTGCCTTTCATCCTTCCGGGGTCGATAAATTAAGTACCAGTTACACACTGGGGTCGATGTAATCGACTTAATCCGTTTGTCTGTCCTTGTTTGTCCCCTCTATATTTAGCCCCATGTGGGTAATAAAGAAACAGATATTTCGTCTGTCATTACGTTCTGAGTTCAAATTCCGCCGAGGTCGACTTTGCCTTTTATCCTTTCGAGGTCGATAAATTAAGTACCAGTTGCGTACTGGAGTCGATCTAATCGACCGGCCTCATCTCTTAAAATTTCGGTCCTTGTGCCTAGAGCAGAAAAGAATCGTAAGCACAGTGGATGAAATGCCTAGCGGTATAGACAAAACCCAGATTTAAAACACTGGAAACACACACACACACACTCACATACACACACACAAACAAACACTCATATACACACTCACACACAAACTAACACACGCATATATATGCATATGCGTGTGCACCTTTGTCTGTCTATGTAAACACACACACACATCCACGCACACTTACACACACGTCCACGAACACGTCCATGTACACTTACACACACACGCACATATATATATATATATATATATACAATCACACACACACATACTTTTATATGTACTTATATACAAACACACACTTCAAACACATATACCTGTATCATCAAATTCTTGTCAACAAGAACGACAACTGCTGCTAAGCAAATTTCTCGCGACAAGCATACACGCACATATACATACACGTACACTTGAAATTCTCTCACAACCACGCTCACACACACACACACACACACTTACACGCACATACACATTCATTCCTAAGCGTTACACATACACATACTTGTTTTTCAACTACTAAAAACACCTAAGCTGTCATTCTCATAGGCTGTTGCCGAAAGTCGACTAAAAATATTACAATTTTATCGGAGAGAAAAATCTAAAGCCGAGCTCTTTCTCGAGGTATATGTAGTTCACAGGACAATTAGTCTTCACAGATTTCCTCTCACGTTCGGTATCCGTTTCCTTTTCCAAAACGCTTATTGTTCACAAATCTCTTCTATATCTTTTTCACGTGGAGATCAATAATTTCCAGCTTCGTTCTCTGTGACATTTTCCTAGACTCAGACTTAACGGTGACACTTCACATCAATTTGCAATTCGTTTCTATTTGTCTGTATTTATTATTTTTTAT
>NC_043003.1:60138554-60141054 GCF_006345805.1 Octopus sinensis | reverse complement strand
ATATATACATATATATGTGTGCACATATGTATATTTATGTGTATATATGTATAAATATGTGTATGTGTGTACGCATGTATATAGCTTTATCCTCATGTATGTATATAGAAGGAGCTGGATTGAGCCTCAAGGCAGTTAAGTACTTCATAGAAAAGCTCGGAAATCGAGTTCAGTTCCAACTTGCTTGCAGCTGGAATTAACTTCATTGATGCAAAAAAGAAATGAAGCTAAAATGTCCGTAAAACTAATGTTTTGATTCAATTAATAAAGCCTACTTTGCTGGACATTGAATTAGCAGCCAGCTTAACGGAAAACAAAATGTCTACATGACTTGTATGAGTTCTGATGGCCAGTCAGCTAATGTGCTATAGTTTTATGGTTTGGTATACTCGTTCTTTTATGATTAACTGTTTTTAACGCCTTCCTGTCTCTCTCTCTCTCTTTTACTCTTTTACTCTTTTACTTGCTTCAGTCGTTTGACTGTGGCCATGATGGAGCACCGACTTTTGTCGAGCAAATCGACCCCAGGACTTATTCTTTGTAAGCCTAATATTTATCCAATCGGTCTCTTTTCCGAACCGCTAAGTTACGGGGACATAAACACACCAGCATCGGTTATCAAGCGATGTTGAGGTGACAAACACAGACACACGAACATATACTCACACATATACATATATACGACAGGCTTCTTTCAGACTCCACCTACCATGTCCACTCACAAGTCTTCGGTCGGCCCGAGGCTATAGTAGAAGACACTCGCCCAAGGTGCCACGCAGTGGGACTGAACCCGGAACCATGTGTTTCGTAAGAAGCTACTTACTACACAGCCCTCCTACGCCTATGTAAATATGTAAATCATTTTTATATTGTGTTGAATATGTAAATTGTTCCGGCTAAGTTTGATAGTCTTTTTTTTTTGTTTCCTGCTTTTTTTCAGGAATACCTTGATGTATTTTTAAACAGTGAACAGCGTTGGAGACTTGAAAGATTAAAGTTTTAGTCGGAAATACTAGCTAATATGAAGACCTCCTCTATACAGGAGTTTAAGAGCTAATGCAACCAAAGAAAGACAGGTGGCGAGAAATTAATCAAAACAGATAAAATCAGAAGCGAAGACAAATAAAGATAAATGAGAAATGAAAATAATAGTTGAAGTTAGGGTTACAGTACTGATTGGTGTATAGTTGCCTTTATATCTTTGAGATTGTGATAAGCTTCATCAAATTTTTGTGCCTCGATCTGACTTTTACAGATATATCATTAGAAAACATTTTAGTGCACAAATTTATTTCAGGTGAAACTAACCAGAGACGAAGAAGGTTAAGGTGATGACGAATTCAACTAGACAGGTGAGGTAGTGGAGATGAATTTAAAATCCGGAATTAATTTTAGAACTGAAGGTCATCGTCATGGCCGAGAGCAGGATAGAGTGAAGAAACATTTTCCAAACTTCAAAGTTTGGAAGAGTTGAAGAGTTTTACTTCATGTGAGTTCATTATTTTGGGATGGTGGAGAATCGAAAAAGAGTATCATGCCTTACTGCGTGGAAGTTTCTGCATGTATCTTTCCTTTTTAGTCGTCTGATTTTCCTCCACCTACACGACTACCACAGCAGCAGTACCACCGTCGCCACCACCACCACAACCACAACAACATCAACAACAGCAACAACCTGATTCTTGGCTACTCCAGATGTTCGAATACTTCGCAAATACTCCAGCCACGTTTTCGGTTTGATGGTAATTTCTCAGCCTCAGAAAACTTAAGAAATATCCTAGATGCCTCTTTTCCTTTTCTGACTAATTCAAAACAAGAAATCATGTATGATATTCCCATAGCCATAGAGAGCATCATTGTTATATTTTTGCTGATGCTGAGAAACTGTGATGACAGATATGATGATTAGTAGTGTCTGTATATATTGACATCATGTCAAATATAGGAAGGTTCATTACTTTCATTTGTTTGTTTTTATTATAAGTAGATTCTGGAATTAAGAATCTGCATACCATAAATTAGTTGTCAAATTTATTTTCTACCAAGTGTTCTTGTCTTTAAAAAAATGTATTTAAATCTACACAGGCAAATACAGTATTTAAAACTATATACCCTAATAAATATGTGATGGACATGGTGGAAATATTTTCAATCATAAGACTACCCAGCCATGGATACTCACTAAACACAAGATTGAAATATATTTTAAATATAGTTCCAAGAATATCCTAAATATAGTTGCTTAGATTTTTTTCTGGGTAAGGTATCTCGTTTTTGAAAACAATACTGTGTCAGAATTACACAAAAGAAACTCTTTTACTCTTTTACTTGTTTCAGTCATTTGAGTGAGGCGATGCTGGAGCACCACCATTAGTCGCGCAAATCAACTTCAGGACGTATTCTTTGTAAGCCTAGTACTTATTCTATCGGCCGCTTTTGCCGAACCGCTAAGTTACGGGGACGTAAACACACAACCATCTTTTGTCAAGCGATGTTGAGT
>NC_043003.1:60118554-60131054 GCF_006345805.1 Octopus sinensis | reverse complement strand
ACGTATAACTCTTAGAAGACGACACAATAAACACGGACAGGACACTCGAAACCCTCAGTCTTCAGTCAAGAACCGGATCATCGTAGTAATTTCGGCTGATTAATCTTGAGATTACTAGATCACGGCCAGCCCTCCAAGAAAAACTAAGCAACGAGCACTAGAAAAACTAAGCTGGAAGCGTAGATTTCCTGGAAGAAGGATCGAATGCATACGGACACCAGGACAGCAAAAGGGACAGATATAAAAAAACAAAAAAAAAAACAAAAAACAATAATGGAATACAGAAACATGAAATACAGAAGCATTAACGGTGAAAACAACAAGTGTCTTACGACTGATAACAAGCAAACAAATTTTTTCTCTGGCATATATATATATATGTTGTGTTCTTCAGCAAGACACTTTATTTCATGTTGTTCTAGTTAAATCAGCTGTAGAAATGAGTTGCGACAACACTGCTGCCGAGCAGTATCAGCCTTTGCCTTTCCCTTGGATAACATCAGTGGCTTGGAGAGGGGAGGCTGGTATGCATGAACGACCACTGGCCTTCCATAAACAAACTTACCCTGACTGTGCCCCAGAGGGTAACTTTCTAGGTTCAATCCCATGATCATTCATGAGCGAAGTGGGTCATCTCCTCATTAGAACTATTCGTAAGATGGTGAGACGGCCGTATACATAGCGCGGCGCACAAAATGTTTAGCGGCACTTCTTCTCGCTCTTTCTGTTTTGAGTGTAAATTCGACAGTCATCCTTTCGGTGTCGATACAAGAAGTACACCATCTACTCAACTTACGGCCTATGCGACTGATAACCATCTGCACTTACGGCCACAAAGAATAAATGAATACAAAAATAAATAAATAAATCGATTTTCGGACGTTGGGTACCTGCGTGTACGATAACTATGGCAGCATTTGACAAAGCAGGCCTCCCTCAGCCCCAGCATCCACTGCTTGCCACTATATCTTACTCAGTCGCTTTCAAGCATCAGTTTCGTTTGAATAAATATACTCTTTTTTAATCTGTTTTACTCTTTTTTTTTTACTTTTTTACTTGTTTCAATCATTTGGCTGGAGTACCGCCTTTAGTTGAGAAAATCGATCCCGGGACTTATTCTTTGTAAGCCTAGTACCTATTCTATCGTTTTGTTTTCGCCGAACCGCTAAGTTACGGAGGCGTAAACACACCAGCATCGATTGTCAAGCGATGTTGGAGGGGAGACAAACACAGACATACAAACATATACACACACATACATATATATATACATATATACGACAGGTTTCTTTCAGTTTCCGTCTACCAAATCCACTCACAATGCTATAGAAGAAGACACTTGCCCAAGTTACCACTCAGTAGGACTGAACCTAGAACCATGTGGTTCTAGTGTTGAATAATATAAATCCGACATACGACCAGATCGATTTACGACCTGTCAGTCGGAAAGAAACTTGGTCGTAAGTTGAAGAGAAGGTGTACCATCTAAGCACTGGGGTCGATGTAATCGACTAACCCTATTCCCATTAAAACTACCGGACTTCTGCTACGATAAGGAATCTTTATGAGAATTCTCCCAACAAATGAAAGAACTGATTTCTATAAAACAAATCCCAAAGCTCTTTCGTCAAAATTTGGATAACACGAAAGATAAGAGTTGCGTGTCAGACTTTGAAAAATCTTGCATCTTTTTGTACTTCTACTTTATTTCAATTACATATTAATAATAAATAACATTTTCTCTGTAATCCTGCTCCCTAAAAACCTCTTTCTTTTTATGTTTTCGTAATAACTCACTTTTGATCAAGAAGCTAAATATTCAATACTTAACTAATGGTTGCAATTATTGGTATAAAGTTAGTAAGTTCGAGGAAGGGGGATTTGTCGATTACTTCGACCCTAGTCCGCAACAGATACTTGTTTTGTCAAACCCGAAAGGATGAAAAGCAAAGCGGAGCTCGGGATAAAAATGAACGCAGAACGTAAAGATAGACGAAATGCTGCTCAGCATTTGGCCCAGCATGGTAACGATTCTAATGGCACTCCGCCTAATTCGGTAATTAATTACTGATTTCTAACATTCATACAACGGCAATACATTAGCAAGGAAAGAATTTAAATGATTAAATCGCATTACCGTACTTAATTATAAGTTTCATTTTATCGATTCGGAAACACGAGACCTTGACGAAATTTGAACATAGAATGTAAAAGGGACATAATTAAAGGATGAAAGGTAAAGTCAACATCGGTGGAATTTGAACTCAGAACGTAATGAAGAACGAAATGCCGCCAAGTATTTTTCCCAGTGTGCTAACGATTCTGCCAGCTCACCAACTGATTGCTAACTAATTATAAAAATGTATATTATGATATTATTTCTATCTGAGCGTTTGTCTCTGAGCTGGTATTTATATATTTAGAAATACTAGTTGCAGCGAAGAAAACCTTGATAAATTAAGCAAGTTTGCATTAGAAGTTATATATAACAACTTCACATTATTAATGATACAGCCAGTTTACTATGTTGGTTAATAATTTAGTGATACAGAGGTAGGGAGTAAAAAAGCCGTTTATCATTTTCCTCATTTCGTTCCTTTAGCTTAAAGGTACAGCTACGAATTGTTTCAAAATATTTTTTATTTCCAATAAACATTTTTGTTAAAGAAATCAAATTGGTTCCATTGAGAATTATTGTCAGTCATTACAAATCGTAAATGTGAATATATTTTCATCTTATCCACTGTTTCTTTACGAAGAATTCTCTTCTTTTTAAGCTAATTGACACCTGAAGCGATGTGTAATTTCTTTTCAGCCTATAGAATATGCAATAGGTTTGCTTATGTATTTGTATCAGAATAACACTACATATTTCAAATGAACCTCTTTTATATTCAACTTGCTATAAATCGGAACAAATTTGTTTTCCCAAAACTCACATGTATATACATATACGTGTGTGAGCGCGTGTGTGTGAGTGTGTATGTATAGGTATTTGTGTGTGCATATCACAGTATCGACCAGGATATCGAATGTTGTTATACATCAATAGTCACAAAGCTCTTGTATGTTTGTATGTATGTATGTATGTATGTATGTATGTATGTATGTATTTATGTATGTATGTATGTATGCATGTATGTATGCATGCATGTATGCATGCATGCATGTATGCATGCATGCATGTGTGTAAGTATGCATGCACGTACGTGTGTGTGTGTGTGTCAGTGTGTGTGTATAAGTACAGAAATGAAAATTTCGAGAAAAGTTCTCACCGTTTTCTTTGGGAGATTAAGTCCAAACAGAGAGACCACTTCTTATAATCGCCATTAATAGATTATTTCACCTTCCTTCAGTCCCTATTTTTTCCTCTAACCCTGTCTATTTCCACAGAATATTTATAACAGTGATCATTATCATAAAAAAAACATAGAAGTTTGAACGACAATACAATTTGGACCCAAGTTCGTTTCCATTGCGTAGTATCTCATAAAAATAGGAAAATGTTTCCTTCAACAAATATAATTCAAAAGAAACCATTTGATGGGCAATTGCACAAAAACAAGTCTGATATGGGAGGTAATAGTCATATTTAGTTACGTTGTTTAACATCATCTGGACTACCCTCTTACAAGCATTCCGACTAGGCTTTCTTTCTTTGTATTGGGTTAGCAACTAAGTTCCCGCAGTTTTTTTTAATTTTGGAATTTAGCACTTTTTTAAATTTTGGAAT
This sequence comes from Octopus sinensis, assembly GCF_006345805.1. Classification (NCBI taxonomy): domain Eukaryota; kingdom Metazoa; phylum Mollusca; class Cephalopoda; order Octopoda; family Octopodidae; genus Octopus; species Octopus sinensis. Next base: position 60,127,321 of record NC_043003.1, on the reverse strand, counting down.
CTATTTTTTTCGAGGATTTTATTTTTGATTCATTTTGGAATCTTTTTTTTCTCTACTTAATTTTAGTTATTTTTTGCTTATTTTCAGGTCATTAAAATGGAATTTGAAGTTAACGTAAATGAGCATTTTCGACACCTCCTTCCTTTTGCTTTTAATCAAGGTTCTAAGGCTGCAAAAGCTGCTCGCGACATTTGTACTGTGTATGGAGAGGGTGCTATAGCTGAAAGAACCGCTCGTGATTGGTATGCCAAGTTCAAAAATGGAAATTTTAACCTCAAAGACGCACCTCGTTCTAGCCGTCCAATTGAGTTCGATGAAAAGCGATTAAACCAACTTTTTGCACGAAAATTCTCGTCAGACGACAAGGCAACTGGCAGAGAGAATGGAATGCTCCCACACTGCTATAGAGAAGCATCTTCACACGAGGGGAAAGGTTCAGAAGTATGGCGCATGGGTTCCGCAGGCTTTAAGTGACAACAACAAAAATCAACGAGCCACAATCTCCGCTTGTTTGTTTGCTCGTTAGCGCTCAACTCATGGACACAAACAACGATTTCTTTACCGAATCGTTGCTGGCGACGAAAAATGGTGTTTGAACATCAATATGAAACAGCGTAAGGAATGGCTTAACCCCTGTAAACAAGCGACACCGCGCGTGAAACAAGATCTTCATCCGCGTAAAATAATGTTGTGCATATGGTGGGACTGGGAAGGGATTAGCCATCACGAATTGCTTGAACGGAACCAAATGGTCAACACGGAACTCTATGTTCAACAGATGGAACAACTCAACACGGCTATTCAAGAGAAAAGTCCTAATCGGCAGCATGGAATTCTTCTGCTGCACGACAACGCCCGCCCTCATATCGCCAATATGACCAACGAAGCTATTCAAACGCATGGCTGGGAAGTGCTGCCACACCCGCCGTACTCTCCTGATTTGGTACCAACGGATTTCCACCTCCTTCGATCCCTTTCAAATGCAACGCTCGGAGTTTCGTTCAATACTGATGCAGAATTGAGAGCTTGGTTGGATCAATTTTTCGAGTCGAAATCGGATGATTTCTACCAATGAAGTATTGAAAATCTCGTTGAACGTTGGGAAGAAGCTGTAAACAATAAACGTGAATGCATTATTGATTAATTAGTTGTTATTTTTTTATTAAACCTTTTAAAATTTTAAATTTAAAAATGGCGAGAACTTAGTTGCCAACCTAATACAAAGCCATCTTTATGGACTCACACATACACGCACGCACACAGACACACACGTGCATTCACGCACAGGCATACATACATACACATACATACATACATATATACCAGCTTCATATCTATTATTATTGGGGCAAAAGGATACATGCCAACCCGTGTTGAGCAAAGTATGGCTGAACTTGAGATCTTGGGAAGTGAATGCAGATCCTCAATTCATATGCTACGAATGATCATCGTATCTGTGACGACTATAAAATTCTGCAGGGCCTTCTTAAGATTATAAGGAGCTTGGTTAAAACAACATACTTATCTTCACAACCTCGATAGCATTAAAAGTGAAATAATACATACATACGTACATACATTCATACATATATAATACATACATACATACATACGTACATACATTCATACATACATACATGCATACATACATACATACATACATACATACATACATACATACATACATACATACATACATACATACATACATACATACATACATACTGGGGGAATGTCCCAGTGAAACCTCAATAAAATGTAAGCACAACAGACCTGATATAATGATTTGAGAGAGAGAAGAGAAACTGTGTACAGTTGTTGAAATTAACTGCCCAGTGGATGTTAACATAAAGCTGACGATGAATGTAAAAGAGGATACCTACGCTGAACTATTGAGAAATCTGCAATTACTCATTAACTAGATTACAAGATTAGGTTTATACCTGTAATTATTGAGGCCCTGGAATATGTAACACACTGCCTAAATACCAATCTTGAGAAATTAAACTTCTCAAAACCAGAAAGGAGAAAGCTAATTCGAAGACTACACATCCAATCCATCACTGGAACTGTAAAAATCTGTAAAACTTTCCAGAAGTTTATCATTTAAATATATATGAGCATGTCTAGATATACAACTATACGCATGAGAATACACACATAAAACAAAGCACACAAATCTGCTCATTACATACATACATATATACATACATACATACATACATACATACATACATACATACATACATACATACATACATACATACATACATACATACATACGTACATACATATGTACGTACAAACAAAAATACTCTGTTGTTGATGTTGAAATTCCAATGAAGAAACATTGGATCTAGGTTAGAAACTGGCTTTTTATTGACAAGAAATCTTGTAATAAAACTCAATAATGACATTCATCCATACATACATACATCTATCCATCCATACATACATAATATAATACATATATACATGCATACATACATACATGCAATTTTTTCATTCAATAAAACAATGGACGCTTGATGAGATCTGAGCCACTTAGTAAAAATCCAGAAGATACTGTCCAGCACAAATAATTTTCACATCAGTAGCGACGTAAACCCTTTCTACCTAAACGAAAACAAAGAGGCAGATGCTTCAAATCGATCTAGACTGGCTTTGAATGTCATATCATATCCCTTTGGCAACAACTTTGTCTTCTGCACACACACACACACACACGCACATTTATATTTATATACATATATATATACTTATATATATATATATATATATATATATTTATATATATATATATATATATATATATATATATATATATGCATCTATAATATATGCATAGGTGTTTGTAGGTACGTTTACATATCTATTTGTCGGCCTGTCTAAATCATACCGCACAATATCGACATAGCTACATGCTATAAATCTACCTGTCCATCAATTTTTCTCTCGAAATAACCTCCGTAACCACCATATCAACCAATCCAAATAGATTTCGCCATGTTTCTATTATAGATGAATGCTTTTATGCTTTTATTAAAACTTTCAGATAATCTTCAAATTTACGCAAACATAACATCAGAAGTGTCGTTCGTGCGTTGTGTCATCTGAGACACAAAACCCCATAAAGCATTAGTGATACGTTGTTTGTGCAGTTGAAAGGAAGCAGTTAAAAGCTATGAATTAAATACAAGCGCAAAATGTTGTATCATATTGATGCTGACAATTGGTTACAGCCTTTGCAATGCTCGAACATGGCATGCATTTTATTTTTCACCATATTAAAGGCCGTTATTTAAGTTCACTTGAAGGTTTGTTTTATATTTCATTTGATAGCGATGCTGACGGGGTTGGGTCAGTGTTAACAGCTGCTTATGTCATTAAGTTTCTGATTAGATAGTAAGATGCATTAGATATTCTCACTGCATAGCTTTCAGCTTGTTAATTGTCCGACATATTAAATTGGCCTACAACATTGAAGAACGTTGACTCGAATTGGCAGCTGGCATCAACACTATGTCAGTGACGGGGATTGACTTGGAAGACTCTATGTGCAAGCGAATGGAAAAAGGAAATTTTTGAAATTGATGACAACGATCAATTTCTGAGAAGAAATATCTCCTCATACCCTGACCAATAGTTTAACAGAACGTGGTTATATATATAGAGAGAGTGTCTGTCTTTGTGTGATGTTGGCGAAGAGTAGTGATAATGGAGGAGTGTTACAACACCGCTAAACGCGCGGCAGCGGCAATGCTTACTCAACATTCCAATTAAGATAATGGAAATCAACGTATGATGACAGTGATTTTCCAAAGTGAGGACGTGTATTACAGAGAAAATAAAATGTCACATTTATTCATCATTTATTTCTGGAATTAAATACATAACTTTACAGATTCAAGAATACTTCAACACTGGACGCATGCTTTCAAGTCGAATATTTCCTGTTATTTATATTACAGAATCAACTATTTCTATGTAAAGCATCTATTTCATATTCAAACACAGTACGTGCACGCAAACATACACGCACATGCACACACACACATACACACACAAAACACTCTCACACATACACACGCACGAACGTATACATTCACACGCTCACATATGTGCGCATGTATTTGCTTCGCTCCCTTGACCTCTCAAATGCATCTATATAACAATATGGAAGCTTAACCAAAATAAGGAAACACATACCGTTACAATGTCCAATGCTTGCTGCGATGAGGTGTTTTGTTCGTCTCAGTGGCTCTGAGAGTTATGCCAGCAGGAGGCAAGCTCTAGAAAGGGCCACACATGCTGGATAGGTAAACTGATAGAGGTCAGACTAATATCGACCTCATCCAACACTCTTCTCAGAGTTAAAAGTGGGTCTGCGTAAGGCCAATCCTTTTATAAGAAAATGTAAAGTTATGCAAGAGTCGATGACAATTCAAAAGCAACTGGACTTGGGAGAGGTAGGCTTTTCCTCATGGAAATATGTGGCGTGATGCAGCAAAAATTCGAAAGTCAAAACTGCAACAGCCGTTATACAACGCAAGAGAAGTAAATAAAAGAGTGGCGAAAAGTCTTCGATATCCTATGCCCGTGTAGACAGTAAGGCTTAAGTAAGAATTGGGTAAAAAAGCATATAGAGTGAACACAGTCCTGATTTCTTTACATAATTTAGTCAGAAGAAGATCAGCATTCACATCACTATTCAGGTTCTGAAAGATAAGGCTCTAATGCTTGTAACAAAATGAGCTCTGTTCAAGCACTAAGGGGGAAGTAACATTGTGAAATAAAGCAAATAATTAATTCTACGATCTAAAAGTATCAGTCCCCACCCCCGATCGGTCTCCACACAACACCTGCCTAGCAAATTTCATTCACAGATTTTGGCTGAACCGAGGTTGTGATAGATATATTTATTCAGAGGCTTGCACTGAGACCGAATCGCGGAGTTACTAAATGAAATACAAACCCATTTTTGTGTAGAAGCATATTTGCTTGGTAAAAACAACAAAACATCAACATTATCCTATAAACATAGTTTTATACAAATATACGATATTTCCTCAAGGAAAATGCTATCATTAACTTAAGGTGACTCCAAATTTTTCTTTTTACTTTATCAAAAGAGTAAAGTGTTTTATCTTCTAAACTTTTCTTTTTAAGACTTGATTATGGTACTACATCCATCACATACTTTACTCTGATCTCTGTGTTAAATTACTCGCAATATACACGAATAAATTTATTATATCCATCTATCTATCTATCTATCTATCTATCTATCTATCTATCTATCTATCTATCTATCTATCTATCTATCTATCTATCTATCTATCTATCTATCTATCTATCTATCTAGCTAGCTAGCTAGCTAGCTAACTAGCTATCCAGCTATCTATCTATCTATCTCTCTATCTATCTCTCTATCTATCATCTATCTATCTATCTATCTATCTATCTATCTATCTATCTATCTATCTATCTATCTATCTATCTATCTATCTATCTATCTAGCTAGCTAGCTAGCTAGCTAGCTAGCTAGCTAACTAGCTATCCAACTATCTGTCTATTTATCTGTGTATCTATCCAACCATCCATCCATCCGTCCGTCCGACCGTCTGTCTATCCGTTTTTCTATCTTTCTGTCTGTCTATCTATCTATCTATCTATCTATCTATCTATCTATCTATCTATCTATCTATCTATCTATCTATCTATCTATCTATCTATCTATCTATCTGTCTGTCTGTCTGTCTATCTATCAATGTATTTGCATATATATGTGTGTGTGTGTGTGTATTTAAATAGAAAGGACTGCACAATTGCTTTCTATGGCTTGCACTGTAGTACAAGCAATTCTAACGCCACATTGGTTTATGGTTTATCCTTATAAACATATGGTTTATATTTATCATTTGCATCTGCAAGTCGATTGCAAATGTGAAGGATTAAGGCCTCGTGATAATATAGCTTATCGTTCTCTTTTTGTTTTCACTTGTTTCAGTCATTAGTCTGCGGTCATGCTGGGGCACCGCTTTGCAGAATTTCTAGCCGAATGAATCGACCCCAGTACTTATATTGTTTCCTAATTGTACAAAACGATGAAGGGTGGTGGATCCGGCTGACCTTTGTGGAAACGATATGCAACAAGTAAATACGGAGGAGCAAATATTGTACTGCAAGCAATAAATTGCAATGATAGTTGACTAAATGCGCTCCTTTCCTTTTTTAATGTTAGTATACAAAGATAGTGTAGACTGTGCTGGTGCGAAGGAGAGCGAGAGGAAAGCAGAGAATCAAGATATTCGGAGCGAGAAATGAACGTCCGGAGAGAGAAACACTTGGGTGATGTTGCGAGAGACAGACATAAATGGAGGAGGAACAAGACATGATTCGTCAACGGCATGGATATGCTATGAAACAAGAGAGGAGATACAAAGATCATCGGTTCACAAAGTCTTGGTAGTAATACTGAGTTATAACGAAATCCTGTAAATGTGTATGACTCTGGAGTCAGCTTGTTTCATAATAAAGCTAAAATATATTTCATCTAAATGAGCTTACAAAGTTTCAAATATAGAGAGAAATAAACCAGTTCTTAGATTGGTATCAAAATTCTAGTGATTATGAAACTGGCAAGTGGGAAAATGAAATCAGATCAGAGATAATTCGATACATCGTGTATATTGTGGTCCTCAACTCTACATAATATAACGGTGTTAGCAGCACATATAAATGTCTAATATTATTTTCTACTCTAGGCACAGGGCTCGAAATTTTAAGGAAGGTTCCAGTCGATTAGATCGACCCCAGTGCACCACTGGTACTTAAGTTAACGACCCCGAAAGGACGAAAGGCAAAGTCGACCTCGGCGGAATTCGAACTACGAACGTAACGACAAACGAAATACTGCTAAGCATTTCGCCCGGCGTGCTAACGTTTCTGCCAGCTCGCCGCCTTATGAGTTTCTAATATTAGTGTCTAAATTATTTCCCTCTCCTCGTAATATTGTGACTGCATTTCATTCAAAACCTTTTCATCATTTGGTTTTATTATTGGTGGAATCATTCTGTTCATTAATTGTCATATGGTCTTATTCATACATATTTGCACGAACTCTTTTAAACATTCTTCCATTTGGTCGTTGACTAAAAAAATTCAACAATAGGTGCTGCTGTAAGATGTTAGAAACATTATACGACAATACATTTAAAAACATTTTAAGGCGGCGAGCCGGCACTTACCTAAAGTATTGTGCACTTTGCCAGAACGTACAGACTTACGTGTGACGTCTGGATGTATCTTTTTATTATTAGGTTCTCACTGCAAATCGTGTGTAGTTAAATTTTTTTTCTATCATAGAAAATTAATGAAAACACGTACCAGTTATATGCTGGATTCCATTCAATTATCTATGCGTTTACTGATGCAAAATTTTTAGCCTTGTTACTAGATAGAAGAAATCAATATACAAAAGCTACCAACTTTTAATCACTCTATTTTCTGACATGAATGTTATATGTTAAAGCAATTTGTATCTCCCTTCATAACATTAAAGCCAATAAATTTAAAATTACCACCACAAATTAGGATTTAATCGAGCTTTTATATTGGTAGAGAGAAAAATGACATAATTCATTAAGTTAGTAGAACCAGTATGTTAATTAATTTCACAATTAGAGAGTTGTGATTAATTTTCTAGAAATTTCATCACAATTAAGATTTTTCACGCTTCATATATTAACAAACGTCCACTGGGATATAATTCGGTAAGAAATTTAAATGGAAAATGAAACGCACCGAAATCTTTAATGGGTCATTAAGTCACTACGTCGGGATTTATTATTTTTTTTTTTATAAGGGTGATGTGTACCTAGAATAAATAGGACTGAGTACACTTCTCTCTAAGCTATTCTCGTCGACCATATAGGACTCGTCCTAGTGTGTTAAGTAAAATATTCAACCGAGAATCAATCTCATATCAGAGATGAAGGCCAATCGAGAGCTTGATATCCATCTTGGGAACGCATATCATATGTAGTATTTATCATGTCAAACATTGATTTTTTTTTTTGCTCTATAATTAATGGACGGGTTGTTGCTTTTTAGACAGAATCGACTTACGATTAAAGATGTTCTTCCGTAATCAACCCGAGATTTTAAGGGTTATCCTAACACTACGTTATCCGATTTATCTTTGTCTAAACTAAGGCGGTAGAATACACTTTGAAGGCGATTAAACTAGTATTTCTAGAAGGTCATGAGACCACGTAGAGATCTTGTCATCAGACGAATAAATTACAGACGTAATTGTTATATTTTCCCCTATAAGCATTAATGGCCTAGTTAAAAGACAACAAAAGAAAATTACAAATCGGTGACTGAAATCTCGATGCGCTTTTGGCCAATGTAAAGAATTAGGTCTCATTCTCTGACGTACACGCACACACACAGATGCATGCGCATGCAAACACATGCACACACAAGCACACGCGATTAAACTATTAGCTTCTATTGATTAGCTATAAGTTCTTCTAATTTTCAGACAATGAGAAATGGTATGCAGTGATATCCATACTTAATTTAGCAAGAACGTTCTGCAGCATAAGCGAAGTGATTTCACACCGACCAAGAATCAAATACAACAGCTCAACTTTCACAATAAACCAAATAATATACTTTTTCCTTTTTCTTACTTTCTTTTTTCTTCTTTCTTTCTGTTTTTTTTTTTTTTTTTTTTTTGCTCTAAAAACCCTCACCA
>NC_043003.1:60096054-60113554 GCF_006345805.1 Octopus sinensis | reverse complement strand
TTTAAATTATTTTTAAATATGCTAAAAGAAATTTTTGCAATGGTATTCACTTGCAAGTAATTTTTTTAAAAATCATTAAAGTATTGTCTATTTAAAGAAAGCTAAAATATAAATACCTACTATACAAACAACTTACAATTTTAAAATCACTTTCACTTAAAGATATTTCTAAATGATGAAAATATTGTGTTTAACAAAGCGTCGATAGAATGTTTTACTGTAAAATCTCGTATTTTTACGTTGTCAAGTCACAGTGGCTAATCGAATGATAAAAGGTTTTTTTTTCGTTCAGGATTATGCACAGTTTGGGGGATTAGTACTCGGAAACCTCTAAACTACTTGTCCGCGTGTGTATATATATATATATATATATATATACACAAAGATATATATATATATACGACGAGCTTCTTTCAGTTCCGTCTACCAAATCTACTGACAAAGCATTGGTCGGCCCGAGGCTATAATAGAAGACACTTGCCCAAAATGCCACGCAGTGGCACTGAACCCAGAACCATATGGTTGGTAAGCAAGCTACTTACCACACAACCACTCCATACATATACACAAACACACGATACTATTTGGCTTACATTCATGAAATTCTTGCCTTTTTATATTTGCATATTTTTATCTTATCGTCATTGATAATTTTAGGAGCGTTCCCGCCAAATAGTAAATGATAAACGCTAAAACTATTATAATGAAGGAGAAAAAATAAATGTGTGTTGACTAGATATAATTCAAACGAAAAATTCAAGTGTTTTATTACCATGTAAAATTATAATCATTAATGAATTATAAACAAACGAATAAATAAATAAGCATTTTCTGGAACAGCAAAGAATTCGGAAAAAGCAAAATATTCAGTATAATTCAATAAATGCGAAAATTAGATATCGATTTTTTTCTTGCATATTTCTTATTGAAGTGTTTCATACAATTCTCACAACCAAATATATAAAGGGTTACTGTTTGCATTCAAAGGTTTTGAGGTCTTTGATTACTTTTATATTTTTGCTGTTGCTTTGCACATTACTTAGCCTGGGGTCAAGTGCTATGATCAAACCTGACTTTCTTGTTACGCTGTATATATATATATATATATATATATATATATATATATATATATATGAGTGTGTGTGTGTGTGTGTGTGTGTGTGTGTGTGTGTGTGTGTGTGTGTGTGTATGTATATATATATAGTGTAAAGACCTCCTTCGGTCATGAGTGACCATGAATTTGCACTTCGAAAGTAACCCTCCTGGGCACAAGTCCGAGCAAGGTTGTTTATGGAAGACTAGAAGTCGACCACGCATCCCAGCCTCCCTTCTTGATGCCACTGATGTTAACCAAGGGAACATTAGTTGGCATCAATAGTGTCTTGCTCAAGAACACAACACACAGCCCGGTCTTGGAATCGAACTCACAACCCCACAATTGTAAGTCAGATGTTCTAACCATGAACCATGCACTTTATAATTAGTGGATTATGTAAATTGTCCTTCATTTGTTAAGTGGTTGTTGTACTGTTATTTCTAATTAAATATAATGCAGGAAGCTAGGAGAATCGTGAGCATGTCGGACAAAATGTTTAGCAGCTTTTCGTCCACGGTTAAATTTTGAGTTTAGATGATACTGAGTTCGATGCTTTCTTTCATCTTTTCGAGTTCGATAAAAATAGGCACCAGGTGAGTAGGGAGTTGGATGGGTACTGATTTAACCGTTCCTCTAAAATTGCCGTTCTGGTGTCAGAATTTGATACCATTTATAATTAATTAAGCGATGTCCAAATAGACATTTTCATATTTCTTGGATCTTAATTTTGTTATAGAGGAGCAACGACACTGACACTACTGACCCATGATAAGGGGATGTTTGTGTTTGCAAATCGAGGGCGACGTATCGTGCCCCATTAGATCCAGCGTTCTACCATTATCAGCTATCAACGTATAATGCGGCCGTCACTCGGAATCGAGAATAGCTTGACAGCATGCAGCAAGGTTACGCTAATGATTTTAAGCGGTCTCTATAGTCACGAGCAAACAGAGACACCTTCTCGACACTCCCATCGTTGACCTACATAAACATGACGAATATCATAGCTAGAAGGAGAGAGGGAGCTGTGCCAGTACTCGGTGTTTGCATTTTAATGAGTTCGAAATGAGAAAATGCAAAAATGACTTCGGTCTGATTTGGACGCAGAGAACTGTATTTTATCCCATACTCTAACGACTTAACAACCACTCAACCAGCTTTTTCAACATACTATCAAGCTAGATTTAAATATATCTACATGAGTAAGTCTACGATAGAACATGTACGCAGTTGATGCATCTGTGAAGAATAGAAATCAAATCAAATTTCCTTCAAATTTCACTCCTTACTGACTTGAAAAGAAAGGAAGCGTCTATTGGATGATATAGCAGGAACCATCTATAGTAAAGGCATAAAGGCATTGTGGCTCTGACTGTTGCGCATTTGATCATGTATACGCTCTTCCACAGCTGACCAAACGCTAAACATTAACAGTAAGAATTATAATAAGTGAAGAAATTCTTTACTTATAAGTAAATAACTTAAGAATTTCTTGTAATCTGAAATACCACCAATGTTATTATGGAGTGAGCGTGTACCCAATATTTATTAGACGTGAAAATTAATGAGTAATTAAAATTTTGATGATGAATTCAACGTTATTGTTGGTTAAATTTGAAACTTAGGAATTATTAAGATTTTAAGAATTAAGGAATTAAACAACGAATTAAAAGTTTAATTAATAAAGGAATTGGAAAGAATATGGGAGGTGGGTAGGGACCATATAGTATATATGGAGAAAGGAACAAAAGAAACAATGATTTTAAAAGTAAATATGAAAATTTTAAATAGCAATTGATATGGCGTGTCAGATAAATTCGTTTACGTTTTTTTTTTTTGTTTTTTCAACATTAATTTAATCGTTTCCAGTTTTCTATAAATAACCGTAAAATACTTCTAGTGTAGAGCCTTATAGTATATATAGCTCTATTTCAATCCGAAAATATTTGTTTTGTACTTTTGAAATTTGAATGAATTTTACCTAGCTTCAGAAATATGTTGATGGATCGCCAACTAGAAGAAAACGAATAGATTTTGCTGACAACCCAATACATATAACATGAGGAAGTTGTGAATATCAATGACAGATTTTCATGTGATGCTTTTCTTAAAACGTTTATGTAGAATATTTCTTGAAAAACGAATCTGTGGATGGTCATGGTATAAAGACCCAAAAGGTTTTCCTCCTAGTATTTGCAAATTGTCTTAATTAGTAAAAAAAGAAAATTAAAAAAAAACTCGAATACCAGCGCACTCAAATTACTTTAGACATCTTTAAAGTATACATTCATTTTGTTGGGATGTTGGAATTATCTGCTGGAAAACCTTGGAAATTGTAGAAGTTGATGTAAGAAATATGATTACCAATTTATTTAACTTTTCGTTCTTGTGATGAATTCAAACAGATTTAGAGAACGTGATGTTTCTGTGTTCTGGATGTTAGAATGAGAGTTGATTTTAAATATACCAGTTTTAAAGCCAGTTGACTGAAAACCAAATTCAATTTCAGTGGAGAAGTTTTTAGCTCTCAATATATCGCTACTTAATGATGTTGTTGTCATTTCAAAGAGAAGTGATGTTACAGTACAGCACGGATTTTCACCTCTCGCGATGGGTTTTGGAACGTAATACTCGCGATAGTCGAGGGATTACTGTATATGCGTGTGTGTGCGTGTGTGTTTGTGTTTGTGCGTGCGTGCGTATATTTCTATATATACATACTTCTAAATTAATATGTGCATAATATATATATATATATATATATATATATATATATATATATATATATATATATATATATATATATATATATATATTTACATTTATAAATACACACATATATATAAAGATATATATGTACTGTGTATATATTAGCTCACTACCTCCATCAAATTCACATACATGTGCAAACTCACAGTGTACCACACATTAGAAGTCGCAGTGATCGCAGAGTAAAATCATATGAAGTCTTTTGCTTAAAAGCACAGTGCACCGCCCGATCCAGGGATCGAAACCACGATCTCACATCTTTTAGTACGAACCCTAACCACGAGGCCACGTAATTCAGGCACACATGCTTAGATACATACCTATACACATATTTAAACTATATACATCCATAGAATTTATATATATGAGCACGTGTCTTCTACTATAGCCTCGGGCCGACCAAAGCCTTGTGAGGGGATTTGGTAAACGGAAACTGAAAGAAGCCCGCCGTATATATGTATATATATATGTGTGTGTGTGTGTGTGTGCGCGCGTATGTGTATGTGTGTGTGCGTGTGTGTGTGTGTGTGTTTGTTTGTGTGTCTGTGTTTGTCCCCTCCAGCATCGCTTGACAACCGATGTTGGTGTGTTTACGTTCCCGTAACTTAGCGGTTCGGCAAGAATAAGTACTAGGCTTACAAAGAATAAGTTCTGGGGTCGATTTGCTCGACTAAAGGCCGTGCTCCAGCATGGCCGCAGTCAAATGACTGAAACAAGTAAACGAATAAGAGTAAAGAGCATATCATACACACACACACACACACACACATATATATATATATATATATATATATATATAACGCACACACACACACACACACACACACACATATATATATATATATATATATATAGAGAGAGAGAGAGAGAGAGAGAGATACTTACACATACTTACTTACATGCATACATATGTGTGTGTGTTTGTGTAGATGTATGTAGCTTGATGTTTGTACTACTGCGATCAATTTTCACAATTCTCACGTAATTACCAATGTAACACTCTATTCAATACATTTATATTCCCGAATGTATAACCTATTATAGTTGTGATGTGTTTTTTTAATTAACTTTTGACAAAATACATCAAAATCCTTCATTCTTGTATTTATTAACGCAATTCTTCCTTCATAATTACACTTTTATTTACCGACAAGTATCGTTTTGATTAATACCAAAATCACACTTTAATTAATCTGGAAATAATGATTTTCTCTTCTGCAAAATTTTAATTCACTTTGGCAATGCACAAAAGGAATTTTGACAAACGACTATAATGGTATCGTTAGAAAAAGGGTCTGACTACTCACTTCATCAATGGGAATGCACTTGAGAGTCAGATATACATGACTTAAACATCGCAGCCATTCACTGGCATCGTTCTTGACATATTCCCTGAAGGGGAAATGCTGACATTTCATCGTTAGAAGATAGTATTCAATACCAATGTACACTTTGACCTCTCTTCATAATGAACGAAATTCTAGACTTGCGTCTATTTTGAAAACTGCCTGAGATAAAGAAAGAAAAGCTATACATACGTAAGCTGTTTGCTTTTGAAGAAAATTCTATAGACTGATTGATGTCGTTTCAGCTATTATTTATTTTTTTTCTTTGGTTTATCGATTTTGATAATAAATAAATTATAACGGTTATTCACAATTTCAATTAGGTTAACACATATTTAATGATAGTTGATTGGTTTTATGATACACAGATGCCTTAATGAGTAAAATATCACATATACACACAAGCGGAAAATAATATGCTAACACACACGCATACGCGTATATGTGTATGTCTGTATATGTATATACATATATATGTGTATATCTATATTTATATATATGTATACATATATACGCATGCATATGTATGTATATATATACATATATATATATATATTATATATATATATATATATATATATATATATATATATATATATATATAATATAATATAATATAAATACATGTATTAATGAGTCTTTGTGTCTACAAAAAAAAAAATACATCTCCTTGTTTCTTTCTGTGTTCCTTTCTGTGGAAGAGCATAGGCTCGAAACGTTAAAGACTTTTTCACTTCCCAAGTGTTATACTAAAGCATCTGTTTGTTGTCTACACCGCCTGTCTTCGTCTTTTGTTTTTTGTGAATTCTCCCTATATACATGTACTATATATATATATATATATATATATATATATATATATATATATATATATATATATATATATATATATATGTGTGTGTGTGTGAAAAAGAAAGTCGACATATATTTGTTTATGCTCCACAAAGTAAAACATTTGCCACGAGGATAATCCTCCGATACAATCAGAATTGTAATGTGTCAGTGAAATATGGGGTAACTTTAACTCAGACTGCCCTGCCCTACCTTCCGATAAAGAAGAACGAGTGATTTGATGGATCCCAGCGATTTGCTTCATGGATCCTTAGATCATTCAAAACCAGAAATAAGGATGCCTTGCTACTCCTATGAAAGATCTTTGTCCTTATTCTTCTTCGTTACTGCTCCCAACTGTGGCTGCCGCAGAGCGTCAGATTGGTGGCGGTACTTGAGAATATCTAGCGCCGCTACACAAAGAAGATTGGCTTGGGGCTACTGGGAAGGGCTACTAGAACTGAGGCTCTACTCACTGGAGAGAAGGCGAGAAAGATACGCAGCGTTATTCCAACTTTGAAATTACAAACTATACCAACCACCAAACTGGACGGCACTGCATAATAGTAAAGACACCATCTTCTTCATCTCAGATAAGGAGCCAGTATTGCACTAGCTTGGGTTTCAGGGAATCATGACTGTTTAATATCCTGCGAAGGAACCTAAGAGGTCTGAAAGGTGTATATGTGGAAGCGTTCAAAAAGTACCTGGACAAATATTTATCTGAAATCCCAGATGAGCCCACATCGCGGCAAGAGGCACAAAGAAGAGCAGCTTCGTCCATCTCACTTCTTACCCCAAAATAGTACCGAAAGGAGATCCTAAGATAATGAAAGGTGGTACTCCACTCCAGCATGCTCTACCCCTGCCTCTGGGTGAAACCAGTACAAGTATAATAGAATAATAGAAAATATATTATTGTGTGTGTGTGTGCGAGCATGTGTAAATGTGTGTTTGTATGTGTGTGTGTGTGTGTGTGTGTGTGTGTGTGTGTAAAGAAAAAGGGAGAGAGAAGATTTACAACCTGGAAAAAAGACAACTAACCAGTATACAATAGAGTGTTTTTGAAGACTATAATTCGTGACGGCCTTACTCAGAGCTTCTGGGATTATGCGCGGCTTCAGATCACCATACATAGATGAATACAGGCGTATGTATGCGCGTGTCTGATGTGTGTGTGTGCGCGAGCGTAAGAATGTAAAATTCATACTTTGCGAAAGAATAAACAGAGTCAGAGTGGGCAGTTTAACTTAATTGATCGGTAATCAAACGGGTGTGAGTTTGAGTCTCATGGCTTGGTTGCTGACAAATGTTTCCGCTTTGTATGAATGTCTTATACAATCTCTGCTGGTCAATCAGCGTCTATGCGTTTGAGAATAAATTATCATCTTATTTGTATCTCACAATAGATAGATAGATAGATAGATAGATAGATAGACAGATAGATAGATAGATAGATAGATAGATAGATAGATAGATAGATAGATAGATAGATAGATAGATAGATAGATAGGTAGATGCAAACTGGCAAACTGGGACAAGAGACTGATAAAATAGCTATTATACTTGACAAAACCAAATAAGCAGCGGCGGCATCGATTTATTCGACTTAACTCTCCAATACAGTGCTACAGTATGACTGCGTTCCAATTACTGAAATAACTAAAAAATAAAAGATATGTTTGCTTTCATGCGTGTATGTTTGTGCTTGCGCATTGTGTTTTATGTGAAATAAGTAAAAGATATGTTTGTGTTCATGTGTATCTATTTGTGTGTGTGTATGTGTGTGTGCGTGTGTATATGTGTTATGTGACTAAGTGTGTGTATGCAAGCAAAGATTCAATTTCATGCAACTGAACGCCTTTGTTCACAACTAAGAAACACGATTAAATTTTGGTTATTCCCTACCGGATTTATTTTCGAAAAAGCAACAATGATTCTTTGCTTGATCAGTATTTTCTTATCAAGGCAGATAAAAGATTAAATCTTCGGAAAAGTGCAATGGAAGAAGGAATGGCAGCAGAATTTCCCAAAACTATTTTTGAGCTTTAACGCCTCCAAATTTCGTATTTCTTAAATAATTATGAGTACTGATTCTAAACACAATAACCACTGACGGAAAAAGAAAATTATATTTACACTATGTTTTGTAAGTAATATATTTAGGTAAAGATCCCATGTAACCTTCCTTGTTTTCCTTTATTTTCTCGTGTTATATGTGTGTGTGGGCGTGTGCGTGTGTCTGTATTTATATATTTATATATATATATGTATATATACAAATAAATGAAAGAATGGAGTTGAACGACGAATTAACAAAATTCCTTTATTTTCGACATATGTTTCGAAGGCTGCATATTCCTAATTTCGAAGGAATAAGGGGTGCATTATGCCGCCTTCTCATATATATATATATGTATGTGTGTGTATATATACATGTGTGCGTGTGTGTGTATACAGAAAGAGATAGATAGAGAGAAGATAGACTACAAAGGAGGAAATGCGCGGGATGGACATTCGGTGAGGAGGTCACAGGTATATGACAAAAGATTTCCGGACTAAGTTCATAAGATAAGAACAATAATAAACAAGTGAAGAAGATGGAATAAATATTGTGCGTGTTTATTTGGCAAAAAAAAGGGTCATTCCCAAATATAGCAATATCTCTTACAACTAGCGAATCTTGCAAAACAAATTCATTAACGTATACACACACACACACATACACACACACACATACACACACACATACACACACACAATAAAAAGCAATACTGGTGTGTGCGGGCTATACCGAACTAGTAAGGGGCCTAAATTTAAGTGCCTAATTCAACTGAATCTTAATCATATATATATATATATATACATATGTATATATACATACATATATATACATGTGTGTGTGTTTGTATATATATATATATATATATATATATATATATATATATATATATATATATACATAAAAATTTTTATATATAACAATTATAATTTTGGGTATCTAAGAGATACCCTCACACTGGAAATAGCAGCCAAAACTTGATTCTAAAACCACATTAAATGTTCAGACAGCCCCAGGAGAGAAGACAAAGAGACAAAATAAACTAGCAAAACAATTACTGGATAATTTTTTGCTAGCTTATTTTGTCTTTTTTGTCTTCTCTCCTGATGGTGTATGAACATTTAATGTGGTTTTAACGTCAAGTTTTTCTTGCTATTTCCAGCGTAGTGGTATCACTTAGATACCCTAAATTATAATTATAATTTTAATAATAATATTACCTTTGAAGGTTTTTATTCCGATGCTGGCCACCTGATAAGATCAGTATTTAAATATCGATCCTATCCTTATATATATATATATATATATATATATAATCGCTCGCGTCCACACACAAAAGCATACGTACATACATCATACATACATGTGCTAACTGCGTAAGAGTTATTTGAACATGTAAAGCCTTTTTAGAGCAGTTTGTCACAAAGAAAATTATTATCACTTACGATAAAATGGTGCTAAAACATTTAGTCAGTTCAGAGTAACTTCTACTGGACTGATGAATGAATGTCGAACTCGTCAGTATTCTGCAGGAACAGTTGACAATGTGCAATGTCAGTCAATATTATCGACTAGATTGCGGTAAAGGAAGCATAATTTTCTCGTCAACTCAGACTTAATTCTCTAGGTATTTGATGCTGACAGTACAAAAGGATTAGAAATGCATTCATCATGCTAATAGTAGCTCTCCTGACTAACTATGATGTCTTTTTGTCTTGAGCGAGGTTTCCTCCAAGACGAACTGCAGTGAAAATCCTTTATATTTTTCATAAATAAGTCAAACATATTTGAACAGGTTTTTTGCTCTGTATTCATTCCGTTAGAGTTTCGTATTACTACTCACGAGTATATATATATATGTGTATGTGTGTGTGTGTGTGTGTGTGTGTGTGTGTGCGCGTGTGCGTAGCACATCGAGCAAACCCTTGGTTTCTCTTTTGTCAATCTTTCATTGTTTTATTATTTCTTACTAATTCCTCTCATTCGAAACTATGGCGTTTCTCATGCTTAAACTATGGATTCAGACGAATCATGTCTATATACGTCATTGATGGAATCATGCGTATTCGCTTGTTACTGTAATTGCTGAGATTTTTGTTGCATTGTTTCGTCTGTTACTGTAAACTAGATTTGTCATACGTTTAATGTTAGACATAATTTTTTAGAATGCTATTTTCAAACATGATCACGATTACTTCATACAAGCAATTGCGAATATTCGATAGAGTAGATTTAAAGAACATAATATTTGTCGAATTTAAATGTCTGGTAAAAATGCAAATTTATTTTTTCAAGAAAGTACTAGATTTCGTAGCGATCACCTGTGAATTACAGTGATTTACTAATAACATACAACTCCGTCACTGAATTGAACAAGAATGAGTAACAGTGATGTTCTCAAATATTGGTACAATGCCAGCAATTTGGGGGAGACTTAAATCAATATCATCGATCCCAATGCTCAAAAGGGTATGTTTTTTTTTATCAATCACGAAAGGATGAATGGCAAAGTCGAGCGACAAATTTCTTCTTAGCATGTCGTTGGCAGTGAGTTATATGCTAGAGGAGACCCCCCTTCGATCATGAATGACCATGGGATTGCAACAAGAAACTTACATTCCGGGCAAGGTTGTTTTCATGGAAGGCCAGTAATCGCCCATGCATACCAGCCTCCCCTCTCCACACCACTGATGTTATCCAAGGGAAAGACAAAGGCCGATAAAGCTTGGCCCCAGTGACGTCGCAACTCATTTCTACAGCTGAGTTAAACGGGAGCAACGTGAAATAAAGTGTTTTGCTCAAGAACACACAGCACGGTCTGTGAATCGAACTCGTAACCTCACAGTCGTAGGTTCGACGCTTTAACTACTGAGCCATGCGCCTTCACGAGTTATATGCTTCAGAGACATAAACTGTTATCGGTCATTCTCACCTGCTGCTTCTGCATTATTTTCAGCTACCGAAATAGTTTGTCAAGAAGCGATATTATCTCCGGACAAATATCGGAAAAATGTGCTTTGTAGCGGTATATTATACAGAGTATTATACACAGTTGGCTATTTTACACTAATATTGCTTCTGTTGCTCTTATGGGAATTTCATTCAGATTATGAATTATTGATATAAGTATCTGTTGTGGAAAGATCCCGACCACCCCATTAAGGAGTTAAAAGGTGGACGGACTCATTATTTTTTTCTACTCTAGGCACAAGACCCAACATTTTTGGGGAGGGAGCCAGTCGATTAGATTGATCCCAGTACGCAATTGGTACTTAATTTATCGACCCCGAATGTATGAAACACAAAGTCGACATTGGCGGAATTTGAACCCAAAACGTAAAGACAGACCAAATACCTATTTCTTTACTACCCACAAGGGGCTAAACACAGAGGGGACAAACAAGGACAGACAAACGGATTAAGTCGATTACATCGACCTAAGTACGTAACTGGTACTTAATTTATCGATTCCGAAAGGATGAAAGGCAAAGGCGACCTCGGCGGAATTTGAACTCAGAGATTGACATATTATTTTAATTTCCTAATTAGCACCCAGTGCATGATTTTTATGTTTCTGGTTTACATTCGTTACTCCATCTTGCCTTTTCCGGATATTTAGTAGTGCGTATTTGATGTACATTGTCCTCAGTTAATGTCGTGATGTGTAAGATGATGAAGATTTAGCTACTATTTCTAGCAATACTAGTGTGTACATAAAAGACAACTTGGTGGATCTCAAGCTCTTAGATTTGACTTGTAGTTACTAATGTTGAGTACAATGAACAGCTGTGTGACGAGATATATTTGCAAGAACATGCTTAACTTTAGAAGTAAACCTATACGGGAAATTATATAGTAGTGAATATATTTTAGATGCTAATTATGAGCATATACTACGAAATGTTAAGTATAATTATTCAAGCAACATTAAGTGTGATATCACATATGGAATGTTACCCGCAATAATATCGCTCATTCCACTGGCATGACAAGTGATGTATGATTTACAGTGTCAAAATACCCAGAATTTTCAGATTTGACATGGATTTTAAAAGCTATAAAATTCTTGAAAATAAAGACGGTAAGACATATTTATATCTAGAGCTGCTAATGGATCTAGAGTGCAGAATTACCGTTACCATCATACAAAGTATAATGCATTGTCAGAGTGTGTATCATGAGCCCTAATTTGAAAATTTCCCTCTTTCCTTTCTGTTTTCTATATTTGCTTCCATCGTTTTCAAGGATTTATTTTTTTCTTCAGGAAACTTTTTAAACCTCCTACGGAAACGTTAAAGATAGAAATAAGAAAACTAAAAATACATCATTTATGATTTAAAAAAAAAACATTCGTATTTTTATTTTTTTCGTTAGCTTCTGCTTTCAATAAACATCCTTGGAGTGGAATTTTCGAATTTTGGTTTACTTACATCGCTAATGTTATTTGGGAAGATAAAAGGGATCCAAATACCTATTACCCTACTCGAAAATATACGACATTGATCCTTCTTAGAAGGAAATACTAGTTAGTGAAATAGGGGCAGGTATTGTATAATCATATCTACATTTCTTTTCAGACGAGTCTGTGCCTCGGGTTCTAATCTTGATTAAATACATTCCTTTTAATGTACACTATTAATATCATTTCGAAAATTCTTAACTTCATTCCACACACGGATGGTCCGTAACCGCTTATGTTCATGTCAATTTACGAGGGAGAACTCTAGATTCTCGTTGATACTAAATTAGCTTCCTGGACTCTTGCACAATACAGTATTTAAAAAAAAACAGTTCTATATTTAAGAGATGAGGAATTATGTGCATTTTTTACATTATTTACATTCGAAGGATATTTGTCCTCATCTTGTTTGTTGTTAACACAACGTTTCGGCTGACATACCTTCCAGCCTTCTTCAGGTATCTCGGGGAAAACCAGGTTCAAAATTTCCCCAAGACACCTGAAGAAGGCTGGAGGGTATATCAGACGAAACGCTGTGTTAGCAACAAACAAGATGAGGACAAATATCCGTCGAATATAAATAATGTAAATAATGTAAATGGTGTAAAAAAAAACTTGTATCATTTATACTAAAATACAGGTAACAGTTTTTATATTTAATTGTTTAAAAAGATTTAGAATTCGTTTTAATTATAAGTAAATTCCCACGGTTCGGAAAAATCAATCCCGGAATCTTTGGAATTAAAGTTTCCGGGGAAGCCATGTTGTACCTATATATACATTAAGCTAGATATATATTTCAATTTTTCTTAGCCTTCAGAAAAGTTGAAATAAGGAAAAATAATATATAAAGTTAAAGCAATTTTCCATACTGTCATTCATTTCCTGTTAAACAAACATTTGTAGGCGAAAAAAGTTTCGCCTACTACGTGATTAGAACACGTACTTTTATTTTTCTAAGTTGTCAAACATTAAAACAACAAAGCAATAAGATTTCAGTTTGCAACGAATTGTTTATCCATCCTGATACAAACTTACGGAGACAAATACATACACATATGAATACATACTTAGATACATATATACATACATACACTCACATACATACATACATGCGTAAATGCACACTTATACACACACATATTGGTATATAGAGAGATGAACGCATATGTACACATAAATACACAATGATGTATATAAGCATTTCTTTATTGCCCACAATAGGCTAAACATAAAGGGGACAAACAAGGACAGACAAACGGATTAAGTCGATTACATCGACCCAAGTGCGTAATTGGTACAAAATTTCTCGACCCCCGAAAGTCGACCTCAGCGGAATTTGAATTCAGAACGTAACGACAGACGAAATACCTATTTCTATTTCTTTATTACCCACAAGGGGCTAAACACAGAGGGGACAAACAAGGACAGACATAGGTATTAAGTCGATTACATCGACCCCAGTGCATAACTGGTACTTAATTTATCGACCCCGAAAGGATGAAAGGCAAAGTCGACCTCGGCGGAATTTGAACTCACAACGTAACGGCAGACGAAATACCGCTAAGCATTTCGCCCGGTATGCTAACGTTTCTGCCAGCTCGACGCCTTTTATATAAGTATATATGTATAAATATACATACACATGTTTACATATATCAATCAATCAATCAGTCAATTTCTCTCTCTCTCTCTCTCTCTCTCTCTCTCTCTCTCTCTCTCTCTCTCTCTCTCTCTATGTATGTATGTATGTATGTATCTATCTATCTATCTATTTGCTTATGTATCTACCTATCTATTTAACTATCTATCTATACACACAAAAAGTTAAAGAGGAACCAATAAGCAAGGAAAAGGAAGAGAGGAAATGATAATGTAAAGACAAAACAACGAATAAAGAGAGAGAAAACAAGAGAGGAGAAATATAAGAAAAAGGAGAGAAAAAAAGAGAAGAGAGAAAAAAGAAAGTGAGAAATAAATAAAATAAAGAAAAACTAAGCTGGACAACCATAAAAGGCGCAAAGAAATCTCTAAACAACTTTCTGTTTTGGTTTGTTTTTTTGCCAGCAACGTGAAATGAAGTGTTTTGCTCAAGAACACAACGCGTCGCCCGGTCCATGAATCGAAACCACATCTTACGATCATGATGCTGACACCCTAACCACTAAGCCACCGCGCCTCCACAATATTATACATACTTATGTAAATGTAAGAGGTGGTGCTGAAAAGTTAAAGCATCGCGAAAGGCCTGGCTCGAGGCCCAAGCTTTCGAGCTCTTTTACAGGTTTTAGGGAATATCTAGGACCGCTGCAGTAAGTGTGTGAATCTGAGCGGGGAATATGTTGCATTAAATCATAATTAACTGATCCCTCGTGTTTTATCTTACCAAAAGCCGGGAACTTTTCAGAACCCCGTTGGTATATATGTATATAAGCAAGCACGTTTGTTTTAATCTGGATGTGCGTGGCCGTGTGCACGTGCTTGTGTTTGTGTTTCTGTTGATGAATTTGCAAATGATGATAGATCGCTATGATACTTCCTGGAAATGTTTAACTGAAGCAATCAGTAGGTTTGGTTGTAAAGATAAATCTGACGTCGCAGTGGTTACTCTTGTTTCTCTATAATTATGAATGTTAAATTGGTTTATCTAAACATCGAGTCTCAGCCCAGTAAAATGTGTTGA
The DNA here is from genome assembly GCF_006345805.1 of Octopus sinensis. Lineage (NCBI taxonomy): Eukaryota > Metazoa > Mollusca > Cephalopoda > Octopoda > Octopodidae > Octopus > Octopus sinensis. The sequence continues at coordinate 60,098,308 of NC_043003.1, read as the reverse complement.
ATTAATCTTCCTTCAGTCACAAATTAATTTCTACCACAGCTATTCTAGCTTAACAGTTAGCTATCAGGGTGTTATCAACCTAATTATTAAGTGATTGCTAACATCATGTGCAAAGCAGCTGGTATGTAATGTCTTCACCTCTTTTAAAATCCTAACACTTCTCTTATTATACTAACGTTGATCTTTCTCTCACTATCTCGCCATTAATCATTGCTTGGCAAACTGAAGCTATAGAAAGAAACAAATATCAATATCAACATCAAGATCTCTATCTATCTATCTATCTATCTATCTAACTATCTATCTATCTATCTATCTATCTATCTATCTATCTATCTATCTATCTATCTATCTATCTATCTATCTATCTATCTATCTATCTATCTATCTATCTTTCTATCTATCCATCTATTTATCTATCTATCTATCTATCTATTTATCTATCTCTCTATCTATCTATTTATCTGTCTATCTATCTATCTACCTTTCTATCTATTTATCTATCTATCTACCTATTTATCTATCTATTTATCTATCTATCTATCGATTTATCTATCTATTTATCTATCAAATTTGACTGTCTGTCTACCTGTCTGTCTCTGCCTCTGTCTGTCTCTCTGTCTCTGTCTGCCTGTCTCTCTCTTACCCTATATATATATTTATACATACATACACATATTTTGATCGATGCAGTCAGTCTCTTAGACAGATTTTGCCTATACATGTAAGCATGCATTATACATACATACATATCTATCTGTCTATCTATCTATCTATCTATCTATCTATCTATCTATCTATCTATCTATCTATCTATCTATCTATCTATCTATCTATCTATCTATCTATCTATCCATCTATCTATCTATCTATCTATCTATCTATCTATCTATCTATCTATCTATCTATCTATCTATCTATCTATCTATCTATCTATCTAACTATCTATCTATCTACCTACGTACCAATATATCTAGCTATCTAGCTATACGTTTCTGTAGCCATATGACATTGACTTGATTTGCAAAAAAAAAAAAAAGAAAGAAAAAAGAAGCAGGCTCTGAAATAAAACATAAACGTAGTGAAGGAAAGAAAATAAAGAGTTTTGCGTAAATACGACAGTACAATTAACTATTGAGTATTAGAATAGGCGGTGACTAGAAACTTGTCTTGAAACGTCTATTATTGTGACAAAACTATTGTTATGAAAACAGCAAGAGTTTGGTCAAAACCACACAGGCATAGCATTCATTTCTTTCTTTCTAATATTTTCCGTTATTTTTTCTGAAACACTTTATCAATTTATCAAAATATAGAAGTAAAATATATATTATTTCCATATGAGTGAGGAAAAAAAAATGAAGAAACATTTTTCTAATATTCATTACGGTGATATAAAACAAATTCTTCGTTGGGTCGTAATGTATGTTAGTATATAATACCTTGTTCTAGCGACTAGCAGGCAGGCTACATAGAGAGGAGAAGAATGTGATTTTCCACTAAACAATAGTGCGTCGGTGCTGGGGAACGGAAAGATGGTTGTCCGTTATCAAATGTACTGCATACTTGCTTCAGGCTACCAACTAGGAAATGAGAATCGATTTTGTAGGTCAAGCAACAACCTGAGAAAACATAAGGATGGCATAGACGAAGAGCAACCATTTTTAGTAGGAAATCAGCAAAGTAGATTATTAGTAATAAACGAACATAACGATTCTTTACGAAACAGTACGTAGTCTGATGCTCATTCTTGAGCAAGAGTGACAGCTACTAAACAAATACTACCACTGACGAAGCATACTCACATACATACATACATAGACGCAGATACACACATATAGACTCATGAGCATAGAAAGATACTTCCAAAGAAAAGAAGCGCCAACGACTGAGCTTATGCGAATTGCTAAAAATAGTGACAAATGCTGCCTCAATTTACGTCGTTCTACTTTTTCTTTAGTGAAAGAACATATTTGGTATCGTAGTCTTCAATAATCTTTAAGTGACCGTTTTTACACGCATTCAATGCCTTCCATCATGGGTCTACTCCGTTACGTTTGGCCTGGGGCTGAACAATAAGAACAATGCACACGAAAATATATTAATTATAACATGCAAAATATAACACTATAACTTGAAAAAATGCAACCGATAAAGAAATGATATAAAATTTATATAATAGGAGCAAGCATACTTGTGTAATTAGGAAGGTCGCTTTGCAGCCACGTGGTTCATGTTTCGGTCCTACTACATG
>NC_043003.1:60076054-60091054 GCF_006345805.1 Octopus sinensis | reverse complement strand
ATCATTAGTTTTTAATCAATACTGAGAGGAAACATGCCACGAATTTAAAACAGATTAATGTCATTTACACTGCTACAGCTCTTATTGTAGAAGATGTCAGTGTCGCTGATAATATTGTGATGAATGTGTGAAGAACGTTCTCTTATTATTAATGAATGTTATTCTAATTAGTTTACTAGGTTCCATAAGAGCCAGTATTATGTTTCATTTGATATGTATAGACGCGGCCGTGGCTATGTGGTAAGGAGTTTGATTTCCCACCACATGGTCCCAGGTTCAATAACACTGCGTGGCACTTTAACTAAGTATCTTCTAGATATATTTATTTCGTTTTGGGATTTGGTTTGCAAGATTCTTTATGTGAGTTCGCGTGTTGAAGCATATTTTGTTGTGTCTGGGGAGAGTCATATTCTTTTTGTGCCTTATAATTTAATACACTCACCGCTGATATTTTCATGTATTTCTTATTTTTATTTTCCTAAACTTTTCGTTGCGTCTTGCAACCTTTTCAATAGTCAAGACGCTAGGAAAATTTTAAGAAAATAAAAATAAGGAATAAGTGGAAATTTTACTGGTGAGTGTATTAAATTATAAGGCGCGAAAAGAAAACGACTCTCCCTAGACACAACAGTGTGTATACATATATATATATATATATATATATATATATACTTATATATACATTAAAAAACAGGGCTGACCAAAACTCACCCGACAGTAAATCAAATTCCATAAATACTATCTGTAATTCTGTATTGACTCGAATGGAAAAATGTGTCGCTCAAGGACTTCAGTTTGAATAATTTTCATGATGTTTCATATTTAGCTGCTTTTATTAAATTCACTCAGTTTCTAAACATATATAAATCTTGGATTTAAATGGTTTTGATTTAGTGTCAGCTGACTTTTGGCCTGGGTATGTGGTGAAGCAATTAGTTGACCACTAATTATAATTATGTTTATAATTATAGACTATATATATATATATATATATATATATATGTATGTATATATATATTTATATATATATATATAGAACTCAAGGCTTTTAGTTGATTTTTTAGGTATTTAATAAGTTGACTCTAGTCCATATCACTTAAACTTTCCTGAGTGCAAAACACATCCACATCCTCTGATATTCGGATTCACAGTAAAGACAATTCAAAAATATAAAAAAGAATTAAAATGGCTTGAATGTTAGAATATTTAAGCCTCCATGACCATTTCAGGTCACATGTTTGCTTGAGCAATCTTAGCTAAGTTAGTTTGATTTAGTGACTACGTTTTATCGTAGACAGAATATTGGCACAATTTAGTCACCATTCTGCGAGGTATTTTATTTAAGTGATATCGGTTTTTATACGAGATGCTGCATGCGGTAGAGAAGAGAGTGTGCAGGCGTCAGAAGGATTTTTGTACGGTGTATTTTCTACGTGGGGAGGCAACCGTTTTGATATTCTTAGATTATACATGAACTTACGTGACTGACATGTGTGACAGCAGGCTGTTATCTCTCTCTAAAGGCAGCAAGAATTTGTATAGACCCTTCCATTCTGTTTGAGTCAACTAGGTCATTTGTACTGTCAGTGGCCAATGATTGAAGTTATTTCGTAAAGCACATTTCGAGTGAAAGCAGTCAGAGAGGGCGGTTATCCTATTGCTGGATATTGCGAGGTGAGGAATTATGTGCCGGTTTCTCAGAGAGGCAGAATTAGCGATTTGGGACTCCACGGCAGATCTTCTCCATAGGTGTTGGAAAAGAAGTTTCGGTGCCGCTCGAATTGCTAGATGAAGTAAAATGCAGGGAAATGGAATTTAGTCTACGCATACACCTGAAGTAGTGTTTGTGTTGCTTGTATCTTCGAGGCATATCGTGCAATACATCATGCCACTTGTAAATGAAGACTTTATAAGCTACTGCCTTTAAGAATAAGGAACCCTACTTAAAGACTGTGAGCAGTATGATTACAGCGGTTACAGTTTGAAGTGTTAAAGTGGAGACTGTTTAGGTGAATGTTTCCTTCTGATGTAGCGCACATTGTTGGAAGTGATATTTTCTAAGTTTGAGTAGATATCATTAACCGTGTGAGAATTAAAGAATTTATGTCTGTTAGATCTTTTGAAATGCTTTCTAATTCGCGCCAAGTAGCTCTTAGCTATATTAGTAGGAATCTTTAAATTGCATAGTGGGTTAGAACAAAATAACTTTATATTTTTTTATTCGGGAATTGGGTTGGGGTGGGTAGATGTCTTGCCATACACGTTAGCTTATCACTAAAGCCATTCCTTGCTAGTTATTCAATATAGTACTGTGGGGTCATTTGAAGATTTTTCTATTAACATATAGATTGGAATTTCTTCTGTTGATACCAATGGGTAATTACAATTTGTTCGTAGCGCCTAGCAATATAAACTTTTCCTCCACAGCAGTACTTGCTTCTCTCCAAACTACGTATCATAATTTTTGTACAGGGGTGAAATTTGGTGACTTGGATATCCAAGAAAATTAAGCCGATAAGATCAACAACTTCGGCCTCGCCGTAGTTCACGATCGATATGTTGAACATTGGGTCGCTTCCTTTGTACATAGTAAGAGTCATTGTTAAATTGGATTGACTACCGTCAGTGGTGGATTTTCTACCAAAATTTAGAATTTCAGGGAGATGGAGTCTGATACTGAAGGAATAGAAATCAACACTATAAAACTGAGTGAATTGCTAGATTCTTTATTGATTGCAGTGACACTGTAATCATGTTGGCTCACCCATTTTGCTCTTCCTGTATCAGAGTTGATGTCGTTGCAAATATGCTTACTTATTTTGTCTAGATCGCTTTTACAAAGGTTTATTTACCAATATTTAGAATCTGAAAGGAAGTTGAACTCATGCGTATGTATGTGTGGGGGAGTGGTGACACGCGTGTGCATACTTGTGCAAGCACCTAAGTTGTATATGGGGGGGGGGAATAATTGGAATGGGGTTGAATGAAAACTGAGCTTGCCATTTAACATTCTCTCACCGTCACTTTCTTTGAATTGTTCTTGGTTTATTTTACGAAGTCCTCGTCGGATACTGTGTGTCTTTTTCATACATTATTCACCGTTCATATTGCATTTGTGTTAACATTTTGGAAAAACATATTTTGAAAAATGTTGACGTCCTTTCAAATAAATCTCGATACTTTTAGGCGTAGGAGTGGCTGTATGGTAAGTACCTTGCTTACCAGTCACATGATTCATTCCCACTGCGTGGCACCTTGGGCAAGTATATTCTACTATAGCCACGGGCAGACCAAAGCCTTGTGAGTGGATTTGGTAGAAAGAAACTGAAAGAAGCCCGTCGTATATATATATATATATATATATATATATATGGATGTGTGTTCATATGTTTGTGTGTCTGTATTTGTCCCCCCCCCATCGCTTGACAACTGATGCTGGTGTGTTTACGTCCCCGTAACTAAGCGGTGCGGGAAAAGAGACCGATGGAATAAGTACTAGGCTTACAAAGAATAAGTCCTGGAGTATATTTGCTCGACTAAAGGCGGTACTCCTGCATGGCCGCAGTCAAATGACTGAAGAGTAAAGAGAGTATACGAATGAAATAGTTAAGATCGATACATTTCGGGGTACCTTTGCAAGAAAGCCTTCTAAAAGTGATTGTCCCTTCAATTTCAACATAAAGGTTTGACTCAAAGGGGAAACATTCTAGACGATTTATATTTAAAAAAATTCCGTTGGTTCAACTTCAGAAGGATGCAAGCATGACTGACGTTATTTCTAAAGGCTGCCAAACCATTGAAGTTGTACAGGTATCTGCAATCATTGAAGAAAGAAGTTGTGAAATTTTCCTTCACAAGCGGTAGGAACTGTTATAACGTTTTAAAAACTTTGTTGGCAATAATAGATGATCCAGTTAGATTTGCTCAAATGCCATGAACTGTTTGACAGATTTAAGAGTGAATCCGATTATGCGTTGCTGAAAGTATAGTTTTTAATTATACTATATATACGCTGAAGTAATGGATAAGGCATTAAAAGTACAATACGTATTATGCGATCGTTGCTTCTACTGAGCAAAACTAATGAACAGTGAGGTAAATTTAAAGTAATTTACTTATAAAAAGAAAATGCGTATTGGAAGCGTAAAGCCATTCAAAACCAGAATTTGAAACCTTTCAGTCATGCAACCTATAAATTTATGTTCTAGGTGTTTAGATGAAATATTAGAAATATAAATGAGTGATAGGGTGAATAGTGGAAATGTTCAAGACAGCATTACTGAATTGAAAGCACCTAGAGTGCAGCTCTTGCGAATGTGCGTATAATATACGTCACTACCTAAATATACAAATTGTTTTCCCGCAAATTAATTTGATTGAGATGTCGGTTGATAGAGTAGGCTTGATATGGGAAAAACTGTGATATTCTAAACCATCTAATAATATTCATTTACATATTTATTAGCGTGAATTATTTTATTCCCCTATACAGAAGTTTACATTTCTATTGTTTGAATTAAAGTAAAGGATATGATCGACTTCGACTAGAAATCACAGTAGATGTAGGCTCATTTCTGAATGTGTAATTAAATGGAATCGAAAAATGCATGCATACTCTAAACAGGTATCGTTACTTATCTTGTTCCTTTCTTTGCTTATCACTCTTCTTTGACAAAGCGCTCACATCAAACTTCATTCTACTTATTTTTCTTTTAACTTTTTTCGTCCAACAATCCGCTGCGCACATCTGATGCAATTTCTCAACTTTTATCTGACATCTCTTGAATTTTTATTTTCCTGATGTAACCTCCCCCGTTGTCCAGCTGTCCGTCTCATCACCCACTTCCCATTTGCGCTGTTTCACCTACCTAATTAAATAATAGATGACAAAAACAATGACGAAGTAAAGATGATAATAATAATGACAACATCAATGAAAGCAGAAATTAAGCTGATATTTTAGCAAAAATTTAAACACCATGATTGTTTTAGTAATTTCATACAAATAAATCGGTGATTGATAATCAAGACACAGAATGCTGGATTATCAATTAAGCGAAAGACTCTCTATCGTATATTCGATGTAACGCATAACGCCGTGAAAAATTCAGGACTCTTCGATCACGTAAAGAAAGAAGCAAAATTTAAGAAAACAAACTTTGCCATAGTTTAAAACATGGAAAACATGGGATATTGTAGTTCTAGATACACTATTCTCACAGAATGTCGTGAGACTAAGTTTTACTGCATAAATACGAAACTAGATATACGTCTATATAAATTTGTACCGTCTAGAACACAAATATACTTCCTTTCTGGGAAACAAGTGAGACGAAGTGATGCACTGTGCATTAGCTTGTAGTAATTCGACAAGATGTCTCTTGTGGCATAATACGTAGTAGAGAGTTGCCTTATCAATATGATAAGATGTCTCAAATTTCTGTCTTGAAAACTGCAATAGACTATAAGAATCCCATTCTTATAAAGGTAATATATGGAAAAAAAAAATTATGAAAATGAAGAATACCTCATTTTTTGACCAACATGTAATATCATTACTTTACAAACAGTTTAAGAAAAGAGCATGAATGTCCCATTACTTACTCTTTTACTCTTTTACTTGTTTCAGTCATTTGACTGCGGTCATGCTGGAGCACCGCCTGTAAATGTCTTATACTCACTTTGTATATTATACGAAATCTCTGTCTATATGTTTGTCTGTCTGATTCTTTTTATATACACAAATGCACAGACAAAAGTACATACGAAAGTTGATATATATATATATACATATATACAATGGAGGCGATTTCTCGTACTTAAAATAGAACATACAGCATGCAGCTGTAATCATCAAACCCATGCAACTAACGTAGGGTACATATAGCACTCATATATCCTCTTTCCAGCATTTTGTCAGAACAGTGAAAAATCTATATTAAAATCGGTTTTGTTATTTGCATTCTTCTACGTATCTCAAACATGAATTGCACGCCCCGTATTCTTTCATATAGAAAATGCCGCCGGTATATATATATATATATATATATATATATATATATATATATATATATATATATATATATATATATATATATATATTTATATATATGTGTGTGCGTGTGCATGTGTATATATGTATGTATATATATATATGTATATATATAAAGAGATAGATAGATAGATAGATAGATAGATACATACATACATACATACATACATACATACATATATACCTACACACACACACACACACACACACACACATATATATATATATATATGCAGGTATGTATGTATGCATGTTCTGTATCTCTCTCTCTCTCTCTCTCTCTCTCTCTCTCTCTCTCTCTCTCTCTCCACTATTCCTGTCTCTGTAACTCTGTTACTCCTAGCTAGTTTTCAAACAACCCTTGCTTTCCTCTCCAAACATCTTTGTATTGTTCTCATTATTTTTGTGTTTTTCATAAAATCACCAACTAATCTAAAATTAAAAGTCAGTATTTGTTTTGCATTCTTTTGCTGGCGATAACAATCGACGTCAGAATCTTACTATTATCGATTTTTAAAAATGTGCTTTTGTTTTTGACGATTTTCTTTTGTTTTTCTTCGTTGCTTTCTGTTTTGTTTAGTTTTTCTTTGTTATTAAAAGTTACAGCGAAGGGAAGTGAAGGCAAAACGACGGTTTAACTAATTTTAGCTGTATTTTAATAACTAAATAACGAAACATTTTCATTCGGAGTTTAATTGATAAATAATTAGTCATTTCAGAATTGAATTCTATACATTTTAAATGCTCTTTCTAAACAGTGTCAGAAAATTTTAATTTTTTACAAGAATATCGCAATTTATAGAAATGCGAATGAAAACAAAAAACTTTAAAATAGGAAAATAGAAAAATAAATTAATTAAAAGCAAAAATATTATTTCATGTAGATTATTTTTAGTCGCTATGATAATTTTAAGATTTCTTCGAAGCACAATTGCAACTTGCCAAGAATGGCAAAGTCAAAGACTTCGTGATATTATCTCATGCAACAATCTTTCCAGTAATAAAGCGAGAATTTATACGACTAAAATATCTCTCCACACTATCTTACTATTGGGAGAACACATTCTCATAATGTTTTTTTACACACATATCTTTTGGGGCAATATTTTATTCTTAGAAAGAGAGAAACACACAAGAGAAACAAAACATGCTTCCTCTTTAATCTTTTATTCTTTTATAGATTTTCTCCTCTTTCAAACGATGCAAAATTTGTTATACCATCTGCAATCTTTAATGCCATCTGTTATTCGATTTACTGTGTGTTATTTCCAAGTAATCTCATTTGAAAGTATTTTTGCTGTTGATCCAAAGTTGCCTTAATTATAACTACTCTCTATAGTAGTTAGTTAGCCTAAGATAATTTCTGTTTAATTTCTTGAAACTGAGAGCTCGAGAATCATACAAAGTAATCATGAATAATCATTGCTAAAGTTCACAGTTGTTTTCCACAGATGCGGGTTAAATTAATACCAATCATATTATTGCAAATAATTTTTCATATTTACATATTATCTTAGTGAGGGTGTCGTATCTCGTTCCTATTTGAATAGCGGTTTTTAGTTTATTTGTTTTTTCCACATGTGACAAAACAAACTAGTCTCATGAGATGCAATCTCATTACTTGTGCAGGTGTTTCCTGGCATGTATTGGGAAACCGTTATTTTAAAATTCTTTTGTTTATCTAAATAGAGCGATATTTTCTGACTGATCTGTAACTTTTGTTTTGCAGTCTATTCTGATGCAGACAAAATGGTAATGCTCATTGTAAACAAAGTTGACGACAATATACTGTCGCTAATATCACTTGGCATAATCGGTAGAGTGTCGGGAAGTATTTATTTATACAATGATACTGGCGCCGAGCTGCATCGGTCCAAGAGTAGCAGCCTTTTCTTCGGATAACATTAGTAGCGCGGAAAGGTGAAATTCTCAAGTATGGACAGCTATTAGTTTTCTACGAGAAAAAAAAAATTGTTTCCAGACATATGCATGCAGATGCCGATTGTCAGGTCTGGCCAATGGAAGTCCTTGGACATATACGTATGCCTAGTTATGCGCCGCCTTTAAATCCTGCTGAAGTCAAAACTATACTTTCGAATGAAGTACTGGTGACAATGCAAGTAACACTAGGTGTCGCAAATATCAATTTTCAGGTTGAGTAGACTGAAGCAACGTGAAAGGAAGGGCTCTGTCTGGGAATTGATTCCACGACCTAGAACTGGTTGGCCGAATATTCAAAGTACTTTCACAAGATTAAATGAGATATGGATGGAGGTAGTATTGGTAGTAGTAGTAGCAGTAGTAGTAGTAGTAGTAGTAGTAGTAGTAGTAGTAGTAGCAGCAGCAGTAGTAATAGTAGTAGTAGTAGTAGTAGTAGTAGTAGCAGCAGCAGCAGTAGTAGTAGTAGTTGTTGTTGTAGTAGTAGTAGTATTAGTAGTAGTAGTAGTAGTAGTAGTAGTAGTAGTAGTAGTAGTAGTAGTAGTAGTTTGAATAGGATGTGAAACACAATTGAAAGATGTGCGCCTTTACTCGGAGTATCAGATGCGAATCAGACAACGTTGTGATGTATATATGATCACATCTGGTCATTAAAGCCCCATGACCACTACTTCTGGATAAATGAACCTCATATTACGAGTGAGGGGTGTTAACAGTCCCCTTCCACAATAATTTATGAAATTAGAAGAGGAAGAAATAACAACCTCGAGATTAAAAGTTTCGATTATAATTTGAAATTTAGCAGCAGACATGAAAATTGACAGTCATATTTTGTCTCAGTCTCTTACCTTCGCAAAAGTAAACTATTCACGGACACCAGTAGTGAAGTTAGTGCAAACACTTTTAATACCATGTCTATGTATTCAATATATTAGCATGAAAGTGGAGGAGCAATGGCCCAGTGGTTAGGGCAGTGGACTCGCGGTCGTAGGGTCGCGGTTTCGATTCCCAGACCGGGCGAAAACACCTAAAGCGCCTCGAGGCTCCGGCAGTGGCTGGTGGCGAACTCTGCTGTACTCTTTCACCACAACTTTCTCTCAATCTTTCTTCCTGTTTCCGTTGTACCTGTATTTCAAAGGGCCAGCCTTGTCACACACTGTTGTCACGCTGAATCTCCGTTAAGGGTATACCTGTCTGTGAAGTGCTCAGTCACTTACACGTTAATTTCACGAGCAGGCTTGTTCTGTTGATCGGATCAACTGGAACCTTCGTCGTCGTAACCGACCAAGTGCCACTTTTAGCATCACAATTATTATTTTACGTGCAGATGATGTCCCTGAAAAGTTTATACATTCAGGAACAGGCGCGTTATAGATGTATGCTTAGCAATCACGCGGTTATCTTATCTTAGGAAAATGCCTCTTACTACAACACCTACACACCCCAAGCCTTTGTGAACTGTAAATGGGTGCGCGGAAACAGTACAGAAGTAGCCATCTGAGTATCAACCTTAATGTATCACCGTTGATAAGGTGAACATAGTTCTTAGTCGTAGGATATCACCTCTTATGGAGGTGGTGTATTAAATACAATAGATATCGGAGATGGACGGAAAATGGCACCATCAGCGGCCGACGAAACCTTAGGTGCATTGTCGTCTTTTGGGTTTTTTTAAATAAAGTGTTTTCACAGCCATCCACATGCTTGAAGGAAATTTGTCGTCTCCGATAAAGGAAACAAAAATAAAACATTCACTGATGTTGTGAATAGGTGCCCAACTGAATAAAAATCTGATATACGCAATTGAAATAGTATTTAATTGGAACAGTCGTCTATGTAAAATACCTAATGTATATGTATACCTTCGATAGACCATTTACTTCATTATTTGTCCTGAGATAACATCTGTTGTAGAAGTGCTGTTTTAAAGACAAACATCGGAGGAAAACGAAAAGCTTCCCAACAGCGGCGAGCAGAACAGCAGATTCATTGTACCATTGTGTCAGTGGTTTTGTTATATACTCTCACACACACTAACTCTACTTGAGTAATATATTATAGGTACGACTGTCTCTGCAATTCTTTGCGGCCTATGTGCTAATACAATAAGCAGGTTGCTTAACTGATCAAAATACTGAAAACTTATGGTCAAAAATGCTGATCGAGATATTTCATGCAAAAATTGGTTTTGTTGTATCTCGGGAGCTTATTGTGCCGATAATAAACAGACGTACTGGCTTACGTCACCTCTATTATTATTGTTATTAGTCAATTTATTAGTAAGAAAACAATTACCTAATTGATTCTTTGATTAATGGGCTGGTTAATCAAACAATCAGCTGGATTTGTCAAAGTCTTTTCGTTGCTATTCTCAACCCCATCAATGAGATGCCCTCTCTAACCTAGGTCTGGTTCGGCTCTGTGTACCCAACCGGATGATTAATCAAATAATCGGTTAGTTAATAGATTAAATGTAAACTAACTGACGAATGATAGCAATAAAACGAGTGAAATAGAACTGGGTGGTGTGTCTATTATCACCAGAATGACCTTCCCGAAATACAACGAAATCTTTCAGAAAGGCTAACTCAGAAGTTGCACTAAATATGCTTTTACAATAACAATTATCAACTGAGGTGTAATGTGCTCTAGTTTGGTATTGAAACCGCATCACTGATGACATACAACCATTTATCTTATTGGTGATCGATGGGTGGAACCTACTAAATCCAGAGGCAAATAACATAAAGATTTTTTCTAATAACTACAAAATGATGTTGTGAGCTTTCAGTTTCATCGACCTATAATCAAACTCATTCTATCCGTGTCTATTCAGGGTAGAATGCGTAAAGACTATTCAATTGTCATGTTTTTATAGTGTACTTCGGATTGCATCATTCAATGTGTGTGGAAGTACAGATGACAGCGATAAAATGTTTGATTCGCAAAAAAGGGCTCGCAATTTGGATCATCTCTAAGTATCTTTTACTATAACGTTTAGGCGATCCTATGTGTGTAACTGAGTAGACGAATGAATATGAAGTCCCCGAAACACCCCTACTTCTTACAGTCCACAAGAATCTTTAATTTCAACTCCCGCCAAGGTTTATTTTGACACTGGTTATTCCGGTAGAAAGTGGGATCCGATAAAATTGGTCGAGAGTTCAAGTTATTTTAATATTCCCATAATGCTTTGTGGTGATGGGAATGGCATTAGAAGAGAATGCAAAACACAACTGTTACCTCCAAACCATATAAAAATTCTACCCGTATTTAGAAAGCTTCTTCACTTTCATAGAGTGCGTTAAGGTCAACCTTAAGCATAACAACATTCCATTCTGGGATATTTATTGCAGCCGGAAATCTCCTGTTAGTGTAGTAAATGAAATGAAATAACTAAACCGGGAAACGAAATAACGTTGCTGGTTCCGTAGCTTTGGCAGGGAGCATACGACGAGTGAAGTGTAATTACGCAGTAGAAGACTAAAGTGGATCCAGACAGCAATAGCTATAAGAATAGCTCTATGGTAAATAAGTTAACCGGAAGTCTGCATCACAAGTAATTATAGCGTCTTGCAAATGAAATCACACGCTAGAAACGATTCGACTTTCACCAAAAATACGTACATTAATACATCACATTGAAACATACAGACATCTTCATTACATTTGTTACGAGCAAGCACACAGTACATTCACGCCATATATAACCATCCATCTATCCATCAATCCACACATACATACACACAAATACATACATACATATATGTATAAGTGTGTATATATGAGTGCGCGTGTCACCTTATATATATATATATATATATACATAGTTGTAGGTGCGTGCTTGTATGTAAATATATGTGTGTCTGTGTGTGAATAATTATATACGTATATATATATATGGGAGTATGTGTAAATGAATATAGATAGTATATATGAATATACTTAGGTACATACACACACATATATACATAGTCATGTATATTCGTGTATATGTACATTTATATATATATTCACATATATATAAATACCTCTACATATACACATGCGTGTTAATGTACGTCCGTGTGTGTGTGTGTGGGTGGGTGGGTGTTTGCTAATGAGCGTCTATATGTATGTGAAAGTGTATCCTGTAAACATAAGTTAATAGCAGAACGGAGTGGAATTTAGTACTTGGTTGACATAAATGTTTCACCATTTTTCCGGTTCACATTACATCTGAAACATTGTCCGATACTGAACGTAAATGAAGTAGCAGAATAAAGGGAAAAAATACTATATCAAACATTCTAAAGATTAACACGAACGCTTACAAACACATTTACATGCTCAAACACGCACGAACACCAACATGCACAATCATAAATAAGTAAAGATACACAAATATACAAGCATAAGTATATATACATGTTTTATATGTATCTGTGCGCGTGTCACCTCATTTATATATATATATATATATTTTGTTGTGTAGGTACATCAATGACATGCATCTGGACACATCTTTAGTGATGTGCCTCGTATCATCGGGTGTTTCGGGTGTTTCAATATCATACACCCACCTCCAGGTGACCTAGCTGGGGCTGATCAGACCCCATCTTGTGTCCAGATGACCAGCTAGCTGCCCGATAGCTCTCCTCTTTTGAAGTAGCAGAACAAAGGGACCATGACTGTGACCATACTGGAGCACCGCCTTGAGTGGAGCAAATCGACCACAGGACTTATTCTTTGCAAGCCTAGTATTATTCTATCGGTCTCTTTTGCCGAACTGCTAAGTTACGGGGACGTAAACACACCAGAATCAGTTGCCAAACGATGCTGGGGGGGGATAAATATATACACATATATACATATATACACATATATACGACGGGCTTCTTTCAGTTTCTGTCTACCAAATCCACTCATAAGGCTTTGGTCGGCCCGAGGCTATAGTAGAAGACACTTGCCCAAGGTGCCACACAGTGGGGCTGAACCCGGAACCATGTGGTTCGTAAGGAACCTACTTACCACGCAGTCACTCCTGCGCCTGAAAAAGAGTAAACAGCCTAAATCAATTTTCGAACCTAATTGGCTTCTCATCGGAGGTGTCTCATTGACCAATATATATTTGTATTTTCTTAAAGGTTAACGTTTTCCAATGTATTTTGCATTGCTTGGCTGAGTACAGTGTTCTTAATTTTCGGTCAGTGACTACAAAGAAACAAATTTATATCACTTCCGACTTTGGAAAAAGAGTAAAAGTGACAAAGCGAAAATATTTCTTTAAAAATAATCAGAAGACATTATACAACCTAAGAATAGTTCAGTCAAAATATCAGTCTTTATGCAAAACTATAACTATGGCTTACGAATAAGGTAATAACCATGGCCTGCGACCTGGAACTCATATGCATACAAGCCATCATTTGCGTATATTAATATACGTATTTACATTCATCTGAGTTGATGTATAAAAGCTATAAAAGACAGGCACAGATTTCAAGATCTCGTTTTCTTTTTTTTTAACAAAACTTTCAATGTCAATGAATAATGACATTGCAATAAATATTGATGTAATAAACTTGCAATTATAACAAATTTGGCTAAAACAATAGGTGAGTGCAACATATTTGGGAATTTAAAACTGGGGGAAAAGCGTAAGCTTTACGTGCGTACAACCTTCGCTTTTCGGTTGTCTAGTGTTCTAAACACACACAGACACACACACATACACACAGACACACGCACACAAACATATATATATGCATACATACATATATATGATGTATATATATGTGTATATACATATATATATATATGTATATATATGTATATATATATATATACATATATATATCTATGTACACATACATATATACATATGAGTGTATATATATATATGTATATGTATATATATATATATATATATATATATATATATGTATATATATATATATATATATATATATATATATATATATATATACATACAGACATATATCCATAACTGCAAGCTCAATAGGCCTGTATTTTGTGTATGGACGTATGTAGAGACATCGAGAAATACAGAGATGAAAAACTGTTTGTCAACACACACACATGCACACAGACATACACACACACACATATGCATATATATTATATTATCTATACATCTATCAATCAATCTATCTATATACATACATAAACATATTCATATATATGTATATACATATATTATATTCTTATGCATATATATATATATATACATACACACATGCATACATGAATAAATAAAATAAGATAAAACTGCAAACACATCTTTGAACATTAAGAGTTGGGTGTTTACGTTCCTCGACCAAACAAGATGTTAATATGGAAAGTACAAAAGCGTCTTCCAACGATTATTGAAGCACAGCCATTAATGGTGCTTTTTCGATTTGGCGTTTCCCAGTAAATGATTGCTTGAAAATGAATTATAGATATTATTATCGTCATAATCATCATCATCATCATCATCGTCATCAGCCTCATCATCATCACCATAATCATCATTATTTTTATTATTATTACTATCGTTATTACTATTATTATTGTTGCTATTATTATTATTATTATTATTATTATTATTATTATTATTATTATTATTATTATTATTATTATTATTATCATCAAAATCATCATCATCATCATTATCATTATTATTATTATTATTATTATTATTATTATTATTATTATTACTAGGATTATTATCATTATTTTATTTTTATTAGTATTTATATTGTATCATTATTAATTGCTTTTGTAACAACATAGTTTGTATTATTTGTATACAGTTATTAATAATTATATATTTCTATAATATCTATTTCTCACATTATTAATATTTATTTTTTTATTTATTTTTTTTGTACTTTGGTATTTTTAGACGATTTCTTGGAGAATCTTACTGCTAAAAACATTTAGCTGCGTCCAAAGATCAATAGGTATATAAGCAATTACCTCACTCATCATTCGAGTTTTTTCTCAAAGATACCGGCCATGCATTG
>NC_043003.1:60066054-60071054 GCF_006345805.1 Octopus sinensis | reverse complement strand
CTTGGCATATCTCCAAATTCATCCTCGAGCACTCGACGCATTCTTGCTTCTGGAAAGATGTGAGCAGCCTGGGAATCCATCTGGCAGACACCTTTTGCATATGCAAATTGTCATGAATGATAGTTTCCACAGACCCGGTAGTAATCTTGACCTCATGGGCTATTTGGCGAATAGTTATGCCTCGATCTTCCAAAATGGCAGCCTCAACTTGACGGTCAGATGCCTCATCAATGGAAGAAGGGGGGGGCGACCAGATCTGGGAGCTGTTTCCACAGAGTTCCGACCATGTTTGAATTCACGATGCCAGCGTTTTACAAGGTCATATGATGGGGCATTATCACCATAAGTTACTTTCATTTCATCAAAAGTCTCCCGTGGTGTGCGTCCTTTCAAATATAAAAACCGGATCACTACTCGACACTCAACAGGCTCCATTTCACACTTGACTCAGTTCAAACACCTGTAAATCCGAAACCACAATTAGTTCAGAGCTGTAATTTTCCCCTTAATCTATAGAGATATAAGCAATTGCACATGCAAAATTTCAGCTAGATCAAACAATTGCAAGTAGGTCAGAGGCATTACTTATTGAACGTCCCTCGTACGTTATGCAATGTTCCTTTTCATCATTTCTTCACAACCCATAGTTTGCTGGCCCTTTTAAAGACAATTACCACTCATTTTCGCCAGCTGAGTAGACTGAGGTAACATGAAATAAAGTTATTTTGCTCGAGTGCACAACGCACCACCCGTATCTAACTCATGGCCATACGATTGTGGGCCGAACTCCTTAATCACTTAGCCACACTACTCATCCAAACAATACATAATGCACCAGTTGACCATACCACCGGCTAACTTCAAGTCGCAAGCAAAATTCAATCACTGTCCGACTGGGGCAGAGTCTCCCTTTTTTGTACGTTCCACCGCAACTAAAATGCCATCCGCTGCTAAGTATATGCTAGGCGGATGCCCCCTCGACTCACGCTTTCCTGACCCATTTATCTCTCTTCACCCTCAGCGCCCATATTGTGTCCAACACCCGAGGCCTGGAAATAATTAATACGCCCGGTCCATCCTTTCTAGAATGTAGGTGCTCTACTATTCTCTCTGTTCCTGAACTTCCTGCAATGGTTGCATTGCAACGGTTCAAGAGCAGCATTATTTACGTTCAAAAAGTGATGTGACCACTCTGCTCCCTTAGAGGACCGCTACATCGCACATTATTTTTCTTTTGGATCCTCCTATCTAGAATGCAATGTAGGCAGGTCAGATAGCAGTACTGTAAAATTATCACATACTTTAGGATTGATTTTCCACGTTGGTGTTTATCGCTGGTTTACTTTGATCCAAACTCAGTACTCACCTGGGATTGCGGTAATCAAATGCAACAATTTCATATATGTATCAATTCTCCGTAATTTTATTTATAATTCAGCTAAAAATAATAATAAACATTCGTAGCTAGTGTAAATACATAGTATTAAAGTAAGATAGTACGAATTCAATTGGAACACCTTAATCTTAGTTCTGCTTGATCAGACTTCGAAGCTCACCTGGAGGCGAAACAACATCTAAGAGTACATAAAGTACAGATTGAGGAGAGAGAAAGTGAACCAGACACAGAAAGAAAGTGGAGGTGTTGGAGAGAAAGCTTGGTAACTAAACAAACAATTATATTCTGATTTACGATATTGATTGACTTTTTTTACATCAGAGTATATTTCATGTTATTTGGTTTTATATTTTTTTTTTCATCTTTATCTTCTTTTTTTTTTACATAGTAACTGTATTTGCCTCGAGCATATGTGTCTTGATAATAAAATGCAAATTTTCGCAAATACGATTACTACAGATATCATATATATGTATGTGTGTTTATTGTGTGTGGTGTGTGGTGTGTGTGCGTGTGTTCTGCTAATTGTTGCTAATAGCTTTAATTGGATTAAATTATGTGTTTTCGTAATGATACATCTAACTCGTCCTTTGATTGTTTGTTATAATGATTAACAATAGTGTCAACAACATGATCCAATCATTTGTAGTTTCCACATTTTAATATACCCATATGCTTTCACATATACATACATGCACACATACATACACACACCCACAAACACACACAAACACACACACACACACACACACACACACATATATATATATATATATATATGCAAGTATATATGTATAAAGGTATCGCTTTCTAATTGTTTTAAAATTTTCCATACTCACGGTTACGGAATATTATAATAAAAATATATGGCGATTTATTTTAATCTATTTTGAAATAAATTTAATCGTAATAAAATTGTTGTCACAAAATACTAATCTTTAAATACCATAAAATTAAAATAAATACATGCGCCCTTTTAAAACCTAGCCAGGCTCATGGGCCAGGTTTCCCGGTTTAAATGGCGTATGTGTTCTCCAGCTGGACGGGACGCCAGTCCATCGCAGCGTTACTCATTTTTGCCAGCTGAGTGGACTGGAGCACCGTGAAATGAAGAGTTTTGCTCAAGAACATAACGCGTCGCCCGGTTCAGGAATCGAAACCACAATCTTACGATCATGATGCTGACACCCTAACCACTAAGCCCCGCGCCTCCACTTTAAATACCGTACCAATAGCTTAATTTTAGCGGTAAGCTGTATTTGTACAATTATCATATCTTGATTATATACATACATGCATACATACATGCATACATACGTATATACATACATACATACATACATACATGCATGCATGCATGCATGCATACATACATACATACATACATACATACATAATACATACATAATACATACATACATACATACATACATACATACATACATACATACATACATACATACATACATACATACATGCATGTGAGAGGGAGCTGACGTATAGAGATGTCTTCGAGGGCCGTCACCGAACAATTGACGAACTTGATGTGACTGGTGTGTCTTGGAGCATTTCCCAACGAATTTTGAACGACGAATTGCGAATGAAAAGAGCTGCAGCAAAATGTTTGCCTCGTTTGCTCACGGAAGATCAAAAGCAGTCACGGCTGAATGCTTCGTGAACTGAACAAACAGTTGGAAATTGATACGGAGTTTTTTGCTTTCCTTATATTTTATTTTAAATCAAACCGGAATATATTCAATACTGAATTATTCCAACTGTACACGTGTAGCGAGATGTAATTTGAGAAGACCGCCTTTTACATGGATAAGTGTGAGCATTCCTATATGCTATGTTGGATACGTTTGCTGTTCGCTTGGTATGTACAGATGTTCATTTTTATGTGTTCTGATTATGTTTTCACTGATGATTGGAGAGTGTATTATGGCACGCTAATCATGAAATTATTAATGATTTGCGACAAAATCTGTTTTTAAGAGGTGGCTTCCAAGTTGCATTCCCCCGTTTTCGGTGTGGTATATATCTATTAAAGTAGTTTGACTCCAGAGTCCCATTAGAGCGTGAGGCATTTACATGTAGTAATAGCCCTTATATAATGTGTGTGTATATATATATATATATTTGTAAAAAAGAAGTTTGAAAACGCCACTATATTAGATAAATTTTAATTTTCTTAGGAATTTTACATGTTTCGGTTCTTGAAAAAACGAACCTTATCAAAAATATTTTAAAAAGTTAAATGTAATAGAAAAGTTCATAATTTCTAATACACTTAACTTTTTAAAATATTTTTGATAAGGTTCGTTTTTTCAAGAACCGAAACACGTAAAATTCCTAAGAAAATTAAAATCTATCTAATATAGTAGCGTTTCAAACTTCTTTTTTACAAATATATACCCACCCGTATACGATCTACACTTATTATAAATGTATATATATATATATATATATATATATATATATATATATATATATATATATATATATATATATATATATATATATATATATATATATACATATATACATACATACATACATACATACATGCATACATACATACATACATACATACATACATACATACATACATACATACATACAAATGCTTATATATCCATGTAAAGGGTGGAATTCTCAAATTACATCTCGGTGTATATATACATATATATATATATATATATATATATATATTGCACTTCACTTTTTAATCGCCGATTAAAGTTTAAGGAGTTACACAATCATTCAATTATGAGTGCATTACAGCTTATGAGAGAAACGGCTGCAAGCTAATATAGTTCGTGACAATTTCTCATTCCTTTGACTTATACGCACAAACACACACACACACATACACACACACACACACACACACATACAGACATACTCACACAGACACTCACACACACATATATTTATATGTATATATATAAATATGTGTGCGTTGTAGAGTTGCATTATTTTGTCTTTTGTGATAACATTTAATGTTTTTTCATATCAAGTATAACTGGTAAGGTTGATTGTAATTCTAATAGGTCGTTTACTTCGCTAGAAATAAGAACAAAATCTTTCTTATAATATTTTCCAAACTTAGAAATAGCCTGGTGTGCCTTGAGCATAGTTGAAACATTTTCGGTTGTTCTTTCTGATAAAGGTGACGTGCTAAGACAACTTATGTAATGCAGCTCACGATACACTACGTTTGAATAAAAGGATGGATGATCATATTTGGAGAACATTTGAACAGACATTTACTCCGTTGAAGTTAACATGTGGCTATAACATTTCACCAACATTATAGTTTCGTTTCTCCTCAGAAGTCACTTTACTTCCTTCACCCAAAACTAAAAAGCTTCGGTTTATTAAGGAAAATAAAGTGCTTTTCTTTTGTGAAATAGATTTTTGTCAAAAGAGGGGTAAATAATAGAATCGGTACGGTTGTTGGATATAATTCACGCCTTGCAATAATTTCTTCAGCTCTCACAGCTCAAACCGTAACGAGGACAACTTTACTTCATATCATTTTGGTGCTAGTCTAGGACAATGTATTAGAGGAATTGCTACCGCGTCGGACGTGATCATTTAT